>NC_080714.1:16499258-16799258 GCF_019097595.1 Hemibagrus wyckioides | reverse complement strand
AACTTGCTCTGTCTTTCACCTGTAAGGTTAACCCTTGCTTCCACTGAGAACTCCGTTTCCCAGACCACAACACGGCCTTCTAATATGGCCATCTTTTTTTCGTTTTACAAGTTTCGTACTGTTTTGATCTGTTATCAACTGATCTGTGCCTTTTTGTAGATTTCTTACTTGCTTCAGTATTTGGATTTGTTTGCCTGTGTGTGTTCTCTCACTACATTTGCATCTGATTCTGCCTACCTTCTTTAACTCCTTAACTGGTCTCCTTAATTATGACCAGTTCAGTCTTGTTCGTTTGTAAATTCTTGTGAAAAGTTTTTTTTTAATTAATGACCAATATTTTCTGTTCCTTTTTCTTATTTTCTGTTCTGTTTTTTTCTTCTGATTATGGATTATTTCTCTTTGTTGTTGCCTTTCCATTTATAGATTCTATAAAACGGACACTGATTGTCCCTAAAGCACACACACCTGCCAATAACAGCGCATTACACTCCTACTTTTACTGGAACTACAATTTGAAATTTGTGTGCTAGATAAATGGTGGATTGGAAATACAGTTGTAGAACATTTATTCTCTGTTGCTGATGGTCCATGGGTTCTTCTGTAGACTGAAGACCTGATGAATACCAGTAAAGACTACCATATATTAACCAAAAACCTGGCTTCAGCACAGTTGTTGTTGTTTTTTAAGTTGAACAAAGAGAATTTACATATGTAAAATGGAGGAGATTTCCTCTGTTGGAGATTACAGAGTGATGTTTTTGAAAGTTACCCCAATATCAGCTTCGAAAAGGAAGTCAGCCCAGATGTAGACTGGAATGGGTGAACCCAAAGACTCCTGAAAGTTTTTGTCCCCTCTTACTTTAAATAATAGGGATCTATTCAACCACACCCTCCTGAAGGAACTAACAATGGCGGAGAAGTTGGAGGGGGTACATGTAGATCTCAGTAACCAAATAAAGAGAGTGCTGTAAAGCCAGTGAGATAAAGAGTAAAAAGGAGTGAGGCAGGGAGGAGGGAGATTGCTAACTTACAGTAGAATAGACAGCAATGTAAGGACTTAGAGTATGTGCTGAATTTGGGCATACAATTTCATGACCAACTGACAGGGAAAGTACAGAAAACCCTGGTAATTGATTACATTTAACTGATGAGCACACTATGAAATGGTTACACGGTTCGACTGTGGGGTCTGAGGTTTATAGTGCTAGTGTGGTTCTCACCCCTGAAAAGCCAGGGCCCTTTAGGCTCTTCCTCCTCATTTCCTCCCCGCTGATATATGCAACTGAAGATAACGGCTTACTGCCCACAATCTGCCCTCGCCATACACCCTTACTAGTTTCACTACAGTTTTAGTTTCTGTGATCATGAGATCTTGTACTCCTTCAAAACCTCAGAAGGCAGAGATCACATCTTACATCACATGCTGCTTTATTTCTCACAAGGTGGAGGTCAAGGCAATTTTTCACTTTCATAACATGTGCAACACTGTTTCTAAATAAAAAAGTTTCTTTTCTACAAAACATTAGCTTAAACATTACTGGCACTCAAACAATGAATCTGCTATATGCTAAGGTCTAACAAGGCTGGATACACTTGTAGAGGGATCTTGGTCCTGTCCTGCATACATGGTGTTTTACGCTTCTTTATCTTCGTAGGTTTGTGTATTTCCATCTTCAATTCAGACTGTAGCTTTTGAGTAAGTTTTCAATTCAGAGACTGACACGGCTGTTGCTTGTGATTGATTTTGAGTTACCTTTTCAACGTTAATGAAAATTAAGGTTTGCGGTCGTTTACCTTCCAAGCATTGTTTTGTTATATTGTAGAAACTGCTGGGTAAACCCAGTTTGAGCTATTTCTGTAACCTAGCACTGGTTCAGTTTAGAACAGAACACACATTTTAGTTTTTCACTCTCAGTACACTGTACAGTCTTTCATTTCACTGTATTATAGGAACATTCCTAATAATCTCTCTCCACAACTCTGCTGTCATCAGAGGTCAGCATCTGGGTTGGCTTGGATTATGTGAAATTAAAACACGAGTCATGGTACAATTCGCTTTTAAACATCAGCCAGTTAACAGTCTGTTTTTAAATCGGCAAGTAAACAATAATTATACATAAGAAAAAAGCATAAATATCAGCTAAATACAAGAGAATTAGTTAAAATAACCTACTGTAAATGCATAAGCACCTAAGCAAATAAGAATGGAATAAATTTGTCTCAGTGATGTCTGGAAGTCATGAACATGTTGCAATAATGATTTGCTGATTCCTCAGTTTTATGTGGTGACTCAAATCCTGAGACTGACATGACTCCATGGTTATAGTTTACAAATGCAGTTACGCAAATTCTAAAGTGAAAATCTTCTTTTTCCTTTTATATTCTTTATATTATTATTATTAGTAGTAGTAGTAGTTCCTATGAAGGGATCAAAGCTCCCAAAAACAAGTTGAAGCCCTTTCTTAGGGGGAGACATTCTGATGACTTGTTTTACATTTTCTAAAAGTATTATAGTTTTATAGTATAGTAGGGCATATGTTTCCTGTGATAAGGCAGTGTTTCACTGATTTGTTATAGATATAGTTTAAAGCTAGTTATAGATTAAACCTTTTAGGGGAAACAAGTGCAGCAGCAGTACATTTTTATATTTTACTGTATTATATATGTATGCTTTACAATTTCTCTGCTTGTGTTGCATGTGTGTCTAGGTGTGTTCATGTTTTGTGAGGAATTGGGGTGTGTGTAGTCAGGGGAGGAGGGCATTTGAAGGTCATCAGGGTCACACACATGCTTTGGCTTTGTGTAGAGTCTTTGTGTTTCCTTTCCAGAGGGGCCCATGTGGTTCTTTCACAAGAGGAGGTAACATGGTGTGTGTGTGTGTGTGTGTGTGTGTGTGTGTGTGGCACTTTGTATATAATACTGGGGTTAAATTTATTGAAATCATTTAAAGACCTAACACAGAATTTGCATGTTATTACCCTACCAAAAATTTTTAGTAACTGAGCAGCATTTAATCTGGGGTTGTTCTAAGATAGATAGATATACTTTATTGATCCCATGAGGGAAATTCTAGTGTTAGAGCAGCATGGTCAGTAACATGATACAACACACACACAAAACATAAAATATTTAATATACCTCGATCAGGCACAACATTATGAGCAGTGACAGGTGAAGTGAATAACACTGATTATCTCCTTATCATGGCACCTGTTAGTGGGTGGGATAGCAAGTGAACATTTTACCCTCAAAGTTGATGTGTTAGAAGCAGGAAAAATGGGCAAGCGTAAGGATTTGAGTGAGTTTGACAAGGGCCAAATTGTGTTGGCTAGACGACTGGATCAGAGCATCTCCAAAACTGCAGCTCTTGTGGGGTGTTCCCAGTCTGCAGTGGTCAGTATCTATCAAAAGTGGTCCAAGGAAGTAACAGTGGTAAACTGGCAACAGGGTCATGGCTCATTGATGCACGTGGGGAGTGAAGGCTGACCCGTGTGGTCCAATCCAACAGATGAGCTACTGTTGCTCAAATTGCTGAAGAGGTTAATGCTGGTTCTGATAGAAACATGTCAGAATACACAGTGTATAATGGGTCAGGGCTGTTTTGGCAGCAAAAGGGGGACCAACACAATATTAGGCAAGTGGTCATAATGTTATGCCTGGTCTACCTGGTGTACCTACATATTAATATATAAGACTAAGAAAAAACTTAAATATAGAATAAAATAAATTCAATTAAATGCAGTACTGCAGATATGAAACACACTTGTAGATTTAACCATATCAGTATTACATCATAGTACACAAGTGCAAAATGGGAGTAGATAATGACTATGAAAAATATTGAGAATCTATAATGGTTGTAGTAGTGCAATGTGAAAGTATCACCTAGCACCCACAGATGAGCTATTGTACAATATTATTACAAATGGTAAGCATGATCTCCTGTAACATTCTCTGTGACAACAAATCTGAATAATGAGCTCCGATGTTGAGTGTGTTGCAGAATAGGTGAGATGGATTGTCCATGATGGAGAGAAGTTTTATTCAGTAGCCTCCTGTTTCTCACTGACTCAAACGTCTCCTGTTTGTATCTAATGTTAGATCCAGTCTTGCAAATTAGCGTGTTGATCCTGCTGGCATCCCTGGCACTGATGCTGCCCTCCAGCAGACCACAACACAGTCAAGGGCACTTGCCACCACAGACTGGTAGAAAATTTCCAGCATCTTGTTACAAACATTAAAAGCTTCCTCAAAAAATAGAGTATTCTCATTCCCTTCTTGTATAACACATCAGTGTTGGTCCTCCAGTCCAGTATGTCATTTAAGTGTACACCCAAATAGTTGTAGTTATCAACAATTCTAACCTCCTCAACCATGACGGTTATGGGCTTAATCAAAGTTTTAGTTCACCACCATCTCCACATTTAGGAGCAGGTAATTTATCCAATAGTCCTCCTGTCCATCCCTAATGCACCCCACCACTGCAGAGTCGGAAAATTTCTGCAGATGGCATGATTCAGAGTTATACTGAAAGTCTAAGGTGTACAGAGTGAACAAAAATGAAGACAGGTCAGTCATCTGAGGTGCTCCTCTATTACTCACAACTGTCTCAGATAGGGAGGCCCCCAGTCACACAAACAGATAGTCAGCAATCCAGGAGATGGTGGATGAGCTGACACCCATTCTAAGCAGCTTTTACTCAGCAGAAATGGTTGGATGGTGTTGAAGGCACAGGAAGAAAAAAAAAATTATCCTCACAGTGCTACCACTACCACTCAGGTAAGAGTGAGCAGCCTCATGGGGCTGGTAAGAAAACTGCAGTGGCTCCATTGCAGGTTTCACCTGTTGCACCAGGTGGTCTAAAACTAGTCTCTCCAACACCTTCATGACATGTGACGTCAGGGCAACCTGAAGTCACTGAGGCCAGGGGGGTTGCTTTTTTATGTACTGGTACTAGACAAGATGTTTTCCATAGCACTGCTACCCTTTCCTGCATCAGATGTAAGTTGGAGATGCACAGTCCTCAAGAACCCTGGGACTAATACCATTCAAAATCATTTGTCTATATATCTATATATACAGAACAATATCTATTCATACTTAATGCATTACCCAAAGTGTATATGTTAAAACTGGGTAACAACTGAATTAAGCACTTCACTTTGTGAACTATTTTATGTCATTTTAAGTTTATACAATTGATTTAAATTATATTTACAGTAATAAGAAAATGTTTTTAGAGTTTACAATGTATGTCTCAACAAATAAAAACCTATTCTTACACGAACCATTATGTGAGGCAGAAAAGTACAAGGTTACATAATGTCTATTGAGTGTAAGTTATTTGAAGCATGACTCAAACAACTTCAATTTCCAGGTTCAGCAGCTTTTGTTTCTAAGCTATCTTAATTCATGAATCTGTGGATTTACTGTCATCTATTGGCCATAAACTGCCATTACAACAGAAATCTCCTTCATGTTCTCTTGTTAAGTCATTCATTTTATAACCACTTTATTAGGGCTGTGGGATACAGAGCCTACCCCAGACACACACACACACACACACATACACACGCAGGCATGCACACACACTCTCTCATTCACACCTAGGGGCAATTTAAGAGTAGTATCCAGTCCGCCTACACATTTGTTGTCTTGGTAGTGTGAGGAAACTGAAGCACTTGGAGGAAATAAGTATTAACATGGGGAGAATATGCACAGAAATCTACACAGACAGTAACTCAAACTCAGGATTGAACACGGGAACCATAGGGCTGTGAGGTGACAGCCACGTTGCTATTCCTATTATAAAATATAATATCTGAAAATGTTTACTGTAAAATCATGTAAAAAAAAAAAGGTACTGTCTAATCCCTAGACCTTGATAATTTGACAGTTTGAATAAAACATTCATTCATTTATTTTCAGTAACCGCTGTACCCTGGTCATGGTTGTGGAGTCTATCTTGGAAACACTGGACAGAAAATGGGAATGCACCCTGGATGGGACACCAGTCACGCTTTGCCAATCCACTTACCAGTTCTTGTGAGATGGGGCAAAATAGAAGAAGTTAGAGTAAATCTATGCGGAAAAGGGGAAAGCCTGCAGAAACCGTGGCATGACAATGCAACACCCTGTGGCATGGTGCCACACTAAAATAAATATTCAGTGATTAAACTTTTCCTCCCATTCACCCATCACTGTAGTTCACACATCCTTTTGATACTCAGGCCACCCCCTGAAGTCACATATCCCCATACCACACACACACACACACACTCACTCACTCAGAGTTAAGGCGCTGACCTTGAGTTGCCATGGTAACCGTGGTGCTCCACATGAAACTTCTCTTTAGAAAACATGCATAGCTGAGCATACTGTCATGTACATGTATGTACGCACACAGAGATAGGTCATGCTACATACAGAAATATATTTTTCTGTGTCATGTTTTGTGCTTACTCGTGCTTACACTAAAATATATTATTATATCCATATTCATATTTCGCACAATTCATGTACCAGCACCCTGCTTTTTGTCATACATTCATATCCTTCATATTCTTTACACATTCACCAAAACACGGGCTTAATTAAAGTGTCTCTCTCTTTCTCTGTCTCTCTCTCTCTCACTCTTAACCCATCAGATCTTTTAATCAAAACAGATTTTTGTGTATAACTGTTGCAAGACAGTTTCCAAGACAACTAGGCCACAGACGCATATAACTAATGAAGTACCTGTTAACATAAATACCTCACATCTTGAGGAGAAAACGCTTGGAGATGAGGCAGAGTGACTTTAACATAATTAAAGCAGATGAAAATGTATTTCTGTGGTGAGTATACATTATTTTTTAAATTTTATTTGACAGGAAAGGCACTTTACTATGGTCATACTCTTTAAATAGATTCTTCTCAATTAACAACCATCCGACAGTCCAGTCCAGTTAACAGCAGAAATGTAAATTACTTTAATTACAAGAAGTTAAAAAAGATCACTTCTGAACGTGTAAATAAACTCTGTGATAATTACATTAGTAGTCTTTTATGTTTTGTACTTCTCTGAGCGAAACATTAAATCTGGCACATGATCACTCAACACTTGCAGATCATTTAGACCAGTATATAACATTTTTGTTCCCTAATGCACCTTATTTCTTTTTACAGTTTGGTTGCCTGGCACACTGACCCATCTTTTATTATAGTATAGGAACATACCAAATAATCTTTTCTCACTCAACCCTGACATGGGGCTGATGTCTACATCCTGACCCACTTCTATTTCCATTTTGTTATATAGAAAAAACAATAAAATATAAATTAAAATATGAAACACTGGATGGTACAGTGGCACAGAGTTTGCTGCCTCACAGCTCAAGCACCCTGGGTTCAATCTTGAACTTGGTGTAATGTCTCTGCTGAGTTTTGTACATTCTCTCCATGTTCATGATAATTTCCTCCAGGTTCCTGTTTACTGCCACATTTTTAACTATCTAATAAAATAATCAATAGAAGATTCAGTATTCCAAATCATATATAAACAACTGTCCTTTTGTTAGACCAGAGGATCCCCTGAGCATCCTACACAGTTCTAGGTTTTATCTATTCCTCTCATACCTGATCCACGCCTGCTGGGCCTGATTTATTAGCTCATGAGTTGGATTGTGTTTTGGGTGTGGACAAAAACTGTGGAGGACTAGAGATTAACTTACAGCACTATACTGTAGATGAAATGAAAAGAAATTAGATGCAGATCATGTAGGACCGCGCACAAAGCTGTGGAATGGGTGTATAAATAGATCCATTTAACTGTCAGTGTTCGTGAGAGTTTATCTTTTAATCTGTAAGTAAAGTAGTTTGTGTCTATGAGGGTGGATGATGACAGAACCGTTGCTATGGTTTCTGCAGTCCATATACAGAAATGATAAATGATGGTTTACCTCAATTTGCTGGGTTAAGCTGGTTTTAAGTTATAAATATATCAAGCACAACTTATCCTTTTTCAATATGTGTCTTATATGAATTTTTGGTGTTACTTGATGTTTTCTGCTGAACCTTTTTGTGTGTAGCTATTGTGTTAAGTTTGTCTCCCTGGTCATTAGTATTATTGAGCTTACTTTTTGTTACACACACTGTACATCACACTTGTACTGGTTCTCTCACTTTAGTTTAAGTGCATTTATTTGCTGCAGTTTTTTGGTTTAATATTGCTTTAAGAAGCATATCACAGAAAGATGCTACATCACTTCTATAACCCCTAAATCCCCAGATTCAGTTATTGATTTTGAAGAATATTATTCAGTAAACTGCTATGAATAATTCAATAGCTACAGTAAAACTACTTAAAAACTTATGAAAGTGCAACAGTGAGGGATGTCTAGACGTGTCTGTCCTGGGATTGCATAGAGTTAAAGGGGGAGATATAAATGTGTTGTAAATGTATTTAGAAAATATAAATTGAATTATATTCAATAAAACAATAATTAACAAATAACGATCCAATTATATAAGCCAATTATATATTATAGTATTATAAGTAAGCAAGTAAATCCTGAGCTCCTCCAGGTTTATCCTCCAGTTGTTGTTTTTTTGTGAAGTTTGTTTTGATTCAATGAAAAGTCATAGCATGCCATAAAGTTGATGATGATAAAAGTGATGAAGCAATTTCATGGTGCTGTATTCAGAGTTGTAATAAAATGAATTTGTTTACTTTCATGTGTATACAGTACATGTGATCCCTTAAGGGAAATGCATTTTGGTTTGCTAGTTTTTAAACACTACTCTATCAGGTATCATTGCCAGAAAATATATTTTAATAAAATATTATTATATTATATTATATTATATTATATTATATTATATTATATTATATTATATTATATTATATTATATTATAACAGAAAGGAAATATTGAAAATGTATATATATATATATATATATATATATATATATATATATATATATATATATATATATATATATATATGTATATATATATATTTACATATATATATATATATATATATATATATATATATATATATATATATATATATATATGTATATATATACATATATATATAGAATATTAGAATATTATTTTTTATAAAATGAAGCCTTTTAAGAAAAAAGGCATTCACACCTGAAATCACCTGCCTATGCTTACATATTCCCACACAGAAAAAGAGGAAATATTACATTCATCCACAGCAAGACCATCACTGTATAGGCACAATTCTCAGACAGAAGAGGAGATGTATGGACTGAGTCTGCCATTGTGGAGACACTGTGAGGCAAGTGGTCATCTCACACATGGCAGGACAGGGATCATAGCACACAGTCCAGAATCTGTTCCTCGCCTTGCTTTTCTCACTGACCTGTTATCACACCACCCACTGAAGGTGGCTTTGTTATACACCTGACAGCAATTCACGGCACACCTTTTTTTTTTTTTAGACCTAATCCAGTTATCCCAGTCAGTAAAGCAGTACAGGTTAAACATTGGTTCATACAGTGAGCTCAAGCCTCTGTTGACTGAATTCAACTCCCTGTTCTCATCCTTCTTTCTCTAGTTTTATGATTAACCAGACCCACCAGCCTCCCCTCTCCCCCTTTCACCGGTCGTTTCCTGTTACTTGGTTACCAGTTGCTGAGAACTGCTTGGGCCGGCCACGTTGCCATGGCTACCGTGCCCATTCTGTCGTCTCCCGGCTGCCTCTTGGCTTTACCGTCCTGACATCCCCCCATCACACAGCCACCCACCCCACTGGTGTCCCGTGAGGTTGCATGTGTGTGCGAACAAGTTGGTGTGTGTGTGTGTGTATTTCTGTATGTTTGTCTATGTGCTTCTTTATGTGTCTATGTTTTTCTATGTACATTCCTCCTCCCCCATGTTTTTTCCTCTCTATGGCTGACCGACCGCCCCAGACCAGCAATTTAACACCTGCTGAAGTGCTTCATCTCTACTCAGATACAGGAAAGCATGGACAAATCAGCTTATTTTCAGACAAGTAACAAACTAGATAAGTTCTTCCGTATATAGGCAACAAAATTTTATGTGGAGAAAGATATATCAGTTTCAAAGAAACTAGATCCATCATCTGATTTTGGTCCATCATCAACACCTTAGAGGCTGTAGGAGATGAGATCAGTTAATGTCTGAAATCATTATTACTGAAGTACTTCACAGTTATATGTACAAATAAAGATAGACCATAGATCTGTCCCATTATGATGTTTGCTATTTTTTGATTAGCCCATGAATGGAAAATACTGATTATATACTTAATGGCCAAAGGTTTGTGGACACCTGACCATCACAACCATATGTGTTTTCTGAACATCCCATTCCACATTCAATTCCCCTTTGCTTTTAGAATAACCTCCACTCTTCTGGGAAGACTTGAAGTGGGCCTGTGGGGATTTACTCATTCAGCCACAAGAATTAGCGAGATCAGGAAGTGATGTCTGAGGCTTGGCATGCAGTCAGCATTCCAGTTTATCCCAAAGGTGTTCAGTGGAGTTGAAGTCAGATTTCTGTGCAGGCTATTCAAGTTCTTCTCCAACCTTGTCAAATTATGTCTTCATGGACCTATTTGTGCAAAGGAACATTGCTGAAATAGGTTTGGGTCCAGACAATGCAGATATTGGTGTAATGCTTGGGTGTGCACAAAATTTTGCTCCATTTGTTGCGTATATTGGGGTAACTGCTTTGTGTGTTCATTTATTTACATTCACAACAGGAAGATCTTGAAAAACACAAACAAACAGATTCATTCTTTTGCAACAATATTTTCCCCTCTGTGGGATAATAATAATAATAATAATAATAATAATAATAATAATAATAATAATAATAATAATAATAATAATAATAATAATAATAATAATAATAATAATTGCCTACATTGTGATGGGACAGACCTCTTGTGCAGTTCTGTGAAGAAAACTATAGGTGGCAGCAGTCAATAGAGCATCATTCTCCAATTCAGTCCATCCATCATGGACCAAAAAACATCACTGTCCAAGCATCAACATTCAAACTTCATCTGAGTCATTCGACTACACAGTCTTTCATTCTTTGTGTGTGAGACATGATCTGAATAACCCTGTCCAGCTGAGAACCTCTTCAATAAGAGCATCTCCCACATCCACTCTCATTGCATAACCAGAGGAACTTCTGACTCTAAGATTAGCTTGGGATGTGAGTCAAAATCCTCTTTTTGACACTAATCACCTTGGTTATGGTATAGTATCGTGCCTGCCACTAGAGCACAGAGCCAGAGCTGGAGGATGAAGATGCCTCTCCCTCATGTAAAAACAGCCGGTGTTCCACAGAGATGAAGGGTTGGGGTTTTAAACGGCTGTGCCGGAGCTGGGGGAGGGGCATTTAATTAGGAAGGGAGATGCTCATTAACTGAAGGGAAGTGTGACAACCCCCTGTCTCTGAGTGCCTCTTCATCCCACGAAACCTTCTTCCTGCTAGCAGCTGATCCTGATGTGGTTTAGATGAAATGTCCTGCAACGAGTAGATGACTGATGTTGAGTCATCCTTGTATGTATCAATGTTGTATTTAAATGGACAAGTAAAGGGAATCAACAACACAAGAGTTCAAATTATGTTATTTTATTGATATGTTCAAACTTTGGGTTCATCTTTACCCCAGTATTCATTTTTGTAGCTCAGTGAACAACCAGTAAGGCTAAGAGCTAGTATGAAAGGTTGAAGCAACCGAGAAAGACAAGAAAGTATTAAAAAAGATAGAAGAGAAGAGAGAGTGAGGGAGAAATGGAGATGGAAAGAGACAAAGAAAAAGAAGAGTATTTGCAGTAAAGGGCCTTAGAAGAAGGACCCAGCATGATGTGAATGTCTGTTTTTTTTTTTTTGTTTTGTTTTGTTTTTATCTGGAGCATTTTTGGGTTAATGCTCTGCTTTAGTTCCACTGGCAAAAATAAACAGCAGTGCATCAGCACATCTGCACAACATGAAACGAATGCCAGGAAAGGAGCTGCAAGCTCTGCACTAACCTACAGCAGTGTCCATCTCCCATTCACTACTGCATATGCAGCTTTTGAATGGAGGTGTAGAATCCATGTGCCAAATAAGCCAAATGCTGTTGAAGAATATGTTTGTGTGTGTGTGTGTGTCTGTGTGTGTGTGTGTCTGTGTGTGTGTTAAAAATGGTGAGACACTGCAAATAACTGAACACACACAAAGGCAGAAAACGAGCATCTTTTCTCTTTGCAGGATTTCTAATCATGCCTCAAGGGTGTGATGTGAAAGGACTGGGATAAGCCTCGTACCAAGGCCACTCAGTTTGCTAAGCAGAAGCACAAGGTGTTAATCCATGCCTCATAACCACCATCAAAAAAAGAAAAGAAAAAAAAAAACTCTTACAAACAAAAGTGGCTTCTGTTAATCTGCCTTCCCTCTAAAATGATGAAACTCCAAGAAACACTCTGACTTCATGAGAAAGAAAACACATCCAAGCTCACCTGAACAAAGCAAAACGATCCACCCATGCATCAGAAGCCAATAAAAATGAAGCCTCTGCATTTTGGACAACAGTGAATACCAGTCAGTTTCTAGTCATTTGTGGGCAAGGCTTAAATGAAATATAGGAGCAGAATGACCACTTCAGATATAATGAAAGAAATCTGCTTTTTCGTTCTAGTGCAGAGCTGCAACTTCCTGAGTATGCACTTAAGGTTCTTCAGTTTTCCCTCTCATGAGATGTAAAAACCCTTAATTATCCAGTGAGCCCATTTTTTTTTCTTTCATTCATATATGGCATGTAGCAACATATACCATATATGTTAGGTGTTAAGACCAACAGATCTGTTAAGGAGAGAGGAGGCGTATCATTGAAGTTGATCCGGATTGTCCTGTTCTGCATTTCCTACTGTTAGAGCCGGAGTTGGAGCCTGAGCTGAGCTGCTGTCATAGCAACAGCAGCCGACATCACCGGCAGTCCCAGCATGGTCTTCGACATGGCCCCGGAGCGCTAACACTGCACAGAGCACATACCAGAACACACACACACACACACACACACACATGGCTTAATGTTGCTCAGTCAAAAAGAAATAACATATACAAAGTACATAACAGCATACCACTCATGCAAGCACAAAGACACACACACACATCCTGTCATGCATACCTATCAAATAATAGATAACACTACCTAAATGAATGGAGCACATGCACACAAAGTGAATAAAATTGTTAAAAAAAAAAAACCCCACCAAAATAAGCATAACTGGACACAACTGTCAGTGTGTACGAGTACTTACTGGATTGTAGCTATGTATTTCATTGATATTGCACACCAAGGTTCAGAAGAAATAAATGAACCTCCTGGACAAATCAATAAGTCTCCAAACTCAGTAACAAACTATATGATGTACAGTCTAGCATACTAATTACGAACATTATAAAAAAATTATTCTGATGGCTAAATTTATCTGTACATAAAAGATGGCAGTGCTTTGACTTATTCCATTTAAATCTAGTTGTTGTTTCTTGAATGTTTTACTTTAACTAGGTTTATACTACCCAAGTGGATGGGGAAAATGCACGATGAGATATGCAAAGACATGGCGAATTTTTTTTATGTAAATGCATTTTCACATTTTCATGGCTCAGATAAGGCTTTTGAGAACGTTTCTGTTCTAAGGAAAAGTTGGTCTTTGCAGAGTCGAAACACAGTGCCATTTCAAATTAACCGGACTTCCTTAAAAACAAGCCGCTCTGAGTGAGGATGTCTAGCTAAGGCTGTGTCCTAAACCGCATTGCAACGGCAAAATTGCATTGCATCGACATGTTTGGTGACATAGTTACGGTTTTCGGACGCTGTCCAAAATCGTCCAGTTAGTCTGATTACGCAGTGTATACTGTTTTTTGCGATCAATCTTTTGCCATATGTACATAAGGAACTGATGTGTGCCTGTTCTTAGTGCTTTTGATGCCCTCTTTACAGTGCGCGCGCAGTACTGACTCAAACAGGTGGATGAAGCGGCTATCCCGTCTAACGCGTAACGCTTTATAATCAATCAAGGTTTAATGCGCAACAATTTACAGCACAAAATAAACACTTTGTGATCATTGGGACCCCCGGGGAGTATTGTTTCCTAGTGAAGAAACCATTTGTGTGGAATTTGTGTGGAAAACGGAGCGTTAAACGCGGTTAAGCAATCGTTTTCCTTCCCGCTTTACTTGGTTTCCTTTTTCTTTGTTGTTTGGGCTTTTGCCGAATCGCGCTACGGGTTTCTCCTGCTCGGTTCATATCGGCGCTCGGTTTAGGAGACCGTTTACGCACAGGTGGGAGATAACCTAACCCGTCTGTTAGGACAGCCCCTCCTCTCTCTCTCTCTCTCTCTCTCTCTCTCTCTCTTTCTCTCTCTCGGAGCAGTATGATGAGCGCGGGTGACATTTGCCGTTGCGGTCTGGGACGGTAGAGAGAAACAGGTGTGCGGCTTCCCGAAACGAGCGCGCGCACGCCTTTTCTTTTCTTTTTTCTTTCTTCCCGGTTCGTTCTCCGAGGTGAAGATTCGCCCTCGTCCTTAATCATCCTCTTAGCGGGACAGGGAGAGGAGGGGGGAGGGAGTCCGTTGTCACTTCATTTCATTATAGTTTTAGCTTCGTTTTTAGCAAGCTTCTCTTTTTTTGGAACAAGGGGGAGCCCGGCCGGCTCGCTCGTGAAGAGGAAGAGGAAGCTCATGGCCACCAAGAAGCCGTGCTCGGATTTAACAAAAAGGAGTCGAAGTCCGGTCGTGCTCGAGGCCGAGATGTTTAGTGAATTTCAGGAGTGGTGCCTCCGGACTTACGGCGACTCGGGCAAAACCAAGACAGTCACACGGAGGAAATACAACAAAATCATGCAGACGCTGTTGCAGAATGAAGAGGCGGACGGTGTGTACGTGGACAACAGCCACATCAACGCCAAATTCAAATTCTGGGTGAAATCCAAAGGGTTCCAGGTCGGGAGCAACGTCCTGGGCGAGCACAACCAGAAAGGCACTCCAGGGAAGCCCGTGCTCTACGTTCCTGTCAAATCAACGGTAAAGTGCATTTCCTTTATTCTGACACTTGTTCAGGGTTTAGTTCCCTTACACGAGCTCACTTGTGCTTTGTGTTCACCTAAACTATCAGCCGAACATCTTAGGAACATCTTCCGGGTAACTTTTACCTCTCCATCTCCATCTTTTGACCGATCTAGCGGTGATCACGTCGACCGGCCAGAATACAGACCCTTGCCTAGACCCTCGCTGCCATAGCAACGCCGGAGCAATACTCGGCTGCATGTGTAGTAGCGGTATCTCTCTACACACGCGCGCGCGCGCGCACGTACTGCCTCTTGACGGATTAGCATCACGTTCGTCCTGCCAACGGGATGGCAAAAGAAAATAGAGAACGCGGTCGCATCTCTCACTAGCATGACAACGAGGAATGAAACATCAAACTGCCCCTTTTTCTGCAAATGTAGGCTATGCTAAGTGGTTTGTGATGTAAAAAGCTGGAAGCGTGCGTGCCTAGAAGCGCTCGCGGAAGGGGCGAATGTGAGAAATAAACATTATGCAATGTGATAAGAAAATTCATAAATAATTGTGGCATATATAGCTCAGACTATTGTTACACACACGATGTGACAGTAAACCCGAAAAGGCATAACACCGGTGCGACCACATGCATCCATTCATATGGGCCGTTTGCGGGTCGTATGTGCGGACAGGTCACACACCCCGCAGCCTGTTTACCCGATCAAACCCGAGTCTGCGGGTGGAGATACACTAGCTGCTTTCACACACACTTATTGTTCGTTACAACGTCTGCTGAGACCGCGCGCGAGTGTGTGGCACTGTTCGTGGTTTCTTTTTGTGACACACACACACACACTAGCACGTACAGCGCGCGCATTGTCCTGGTGGAGAAATGGGCGGAGCGGACGGTTGGCACCCGTTGCTCTGGTAACCTACCTGTTCCGCTTTCCATGTCTCCCGGGGAGGTTTTTCTTTCTCACCATCCCAGGACTAGTGCTACATTCAAACACACTCGTGATGATCTTTCTCTTGCAGTGCCATGATTACACAGTGCATTCAAGTCGACACTAATGGTTGCGGATTAGCTAGCCTGATCTTTTATTTTTATTATTATTCTTTTTCATTTATTTTTACAATGTAGCCCTACATCATGCAGATGAACAGTGTATGCCAAACGGGTCCGTTGCTTAATCAGTCATTACTGAAATATAAGGGAAATAAAGCATTATTGACCATTGCCATCATCCTTTTATTGGTCGTGATTAAAAGTCAGTAAACGCAGGTGTATCAATTATTTCCAAAGCACACACCTCTAATTAGGACTTGAAGAGAGTCATATTTATAATAATTAGCACATGAAGGTTGCATAGCCAAGACTTCCTGGGGGAAAACACTAATGAGAGATCCGATTCACTTGATTCAGTTTATACACATGATTATGAAGAAGAAAAATTAATTGTTTCAGATTAAAATGCAAGGCTTGTTTTTGATGTTTTGGTATAATAATAATAATAATAATAATAATAATAATAATAATAATAATAATAATACCACCAGAGCCAAACAATGGGTTTATTCTTTTTCATCTAAACCAGGCCATATGTAATCAAAAACTATGCAACATTTTACCTTTGAATGTCACCAAATGTGCTTTACTTTTTTAAAAAAAACCCACAAACTTAAAAAGAATACATTAGTAGACAAATAAGTTACTCATTAGTGGCTTATTGCCATCCCTTGACACCGGAAGAGACCTCCGCGTGTCCCAGTCTCCATGCTCACCATGCATGTGTCGGAAAGAAGCTCCATTTTGTGTTGGCCGGAGGGTGAGATAGTAACAGAACTCAGCCTGCTGGGACTAACTTCCCTAACCCAGCCAATAAGTCAGGGGAAGACACATGCACGCAAATTTCTGGTAGAGAATAACTCCTGAGTGTAAATGTTGGAGTGGAAAATATGGTAACATTATGGTTTAACTGCGATGATTAGCTGTGATGATGCAAGCTAATTTTGATATCTACAATTCAATGCTTTTTAAATACAGGCTGCTTACATGTGTGTGAGAAAAGTCCTTTTGTTCACTTTGTGTTACAGACCTCCATCTGTCATTCTCCCTTTTGGAAAATAAGCAAAAGTACATTAGCGTAGATAAAGGCTTGTTAGCAGATAATTGCTATGCGACCCTTTAACAGCTCCTCAGAGAGGTGGCTCCAGACGTGATTTTAATTTATAAGAGACTCTTTAGGAGAAATGAGGCATAACTCTGAACATAGTAACATTTACAATAGTTGTCCTTACACACAGGTTGGGCTATCGGAACAGGTCAGAAGATGCAGTGTTCGACCACAATAAGTGACAGTGCACGAAAGGTCCCTTAACCACAAATTATTCCCCAAACACAAACGATTTGATTCCGATCCTCTTCTGCTGTTACATCCGAATGATTAATTCTGGAGTAGAAAAGGAGTTTTCTTGCTTGTAGCATATTGTTTTTGCTTTTTCCATATTTTCTAATTAATTATGCAGATGAATATGGTGTTGACAAAAAGCATTAATACACTTATTTATATTTGTTGGTGCCAAACATATGTGTACTTTCCACCTCTACACTCCTGGAAAAAGGGGTTTTCATGAGTTTTTTTGTATTATTTGGTTAACGGTAAAACCCAAAATTAAAACCTAAAGGTTTGAAAAAAGCAACAAAGTGAAGAACCAATTAAGGGCTTAGAGGGAACCCCTTTTTCAACAAGTGTGTACCACCCATTTAAACAAACACACACATACACAGTTTTTTGCCTGTCTGCTCAACATGTTACTCCCTGAGCACATTCAGATCAGGGCCGAATATGGCGAACATACTGCTGTATACACTACTGCCATTCACTGTTATTATTTAGCACCACTGAGACCTCCTTAATGCCCCAATTTGTTTAACACTTCATCAATCATTCTGTCCCTGTGCGGAGCCTCGTGTGACACAGTCTAATACAGCTTCCTGTCAGTGAATGATGCATAAGCTACATCGGAGCCATGAAAAAGCACCGTCAATCACAGAAGAGTAAGTTAGTCAGCTGGGAAAAAAGGCTCAACGACTACTGACATAAACAATACCAATAATAATACCAAACCAGTCAAATAGAAAGACTGTACAAACAAGGTTGGAAATTACACTGAACATTAATAAGTGTCCCAATGAAAGAATGAATCTGAAAGCTCATGATTCATTCAACTTCCTGTATTATCTTATGACAAGGAAGTGAAGGGTTAGTCCAGCAAAAGTGTTCCTCAAAAAACCCACAGACTCCCACTGGCAGTGCAAAAGGGGAGTCTGGTACTCTGAGTTCCTCTTTTTTAGACTTGCGGGGCATATCAGCATTCCCTTCCAATCAGCATGACTGTCACCGTATATAGGCATTCCTAGAGGAAGTAAAACTATCCATAAAGCAAGAGAAATTGTGCGGGTTTTATTAGGTCATGAATGACTAAACTAGTTGGTTATTCCCCCCAACAAGCCCCGTTTGTGTAAATTAAATTAATGTGCGAATGAAATTGGAAAGCTACAGGGAACTCCATGTTTCAGTAAAAAGAGACAGGGAAGGTATTTGGTCATGAAATGCCCCTTTCCGTCAACTCAGTGCCCCCTATGTGATCTTGTGTTTTCATCAATTCTGTATTCGGATTTAAGTAATGCGTGTCTAGTTTCTATTTGTTATCAGAGCAAAGGGGTGTGAGAATGTACATTTCCTGTTTCTGCTGTCAGCTAGTGGCAAAACGACACTTGGTATAGACTGAGTGTCAGATCACATTTCAGATCTCTCTTTTCCACCACACAGACTATTCCATTTTTATCTCCACAACATCTCTGCTTCAAACTGAAATACCAAACTGACTTCACATAGGTAGTGCTAATTCCTATCTGCCCTCACTCACCCAACCATTACCACAACCCCCCTTCCTGTCTTTTTTATTTCCCCTGACACCTGCCCCATGTGAGGCCAGCCTTATCCGCTCCCCTCTGCTCTGGGTGCAAGGCCTACAGGCTGCCATGGTTTCAGATGAAGCTTCAGCGCTGTGTGGCACACAGCGAAATGGTGGAGTGTGATCTCTCATGCAGCTGCTCCTTGGGTGTGCCAAGTTTCACTGAAAGGGGAGGGCGCAGAACTGACAGCATGGGGTTCCGCTGAGGCCAGAGTGGAGGATGGGTAATGGTGGAAGGGGGCAAAAAGGCCATCTTTGTGGTTTTTAACTAAATGGAGAGGAAATAAAAACGAGAAAGAGAGTTAGGTCTGTCATGGTGTTCATAAGAAGCGGTATGAAAAAGTAGAAAAAGAATGGAATAAAAGACTCTTGAGAAGTAAAATTGTCCTTTGTATATATTTAACCACTTAAGTTATTTACGTGCCCACAAGTGGACTTAGATCTTGTAGAGAAACTGAATAAGAGAAACAGGGCGGAGGGAGAGAAATGGAGTGACAGACCAAGAGACTAGATGAGAAGTCAGCGGCAGCGGATGTGATATTCTGGCATCTCCTTGTGCATCATACACAGAGGATGAGTTGCAGATTAGTCATAAAATGATAAAATATCTATTTATAATAAGTCATATCTATCACATTATGGTACAAGTTTAGATTAATTAGATTATAGATTCACTCATTTTATCGTTTAGAATATTTATCTTCCTCAGATTCTGTCTTGTTCTTGAACACTATATCCTCTCTTCTACTCTTCTCTTTTGTATCCTTTTGTTTCTCTCTCTCTCTCTCTCTCTCTCTCTGCTATTGGTACTATTAGGATGGAGCTTTTTGTTTCCAGTGAGGGGGTGCAACCTCATTTATCTGTCATTATGGCCTTATTAGAACAGAGAGAGAGAAGGACTGTGATCACATGTATATGCGCTCATGCAAACACGTATGCACCCCCCCCCCAATCTCTCCCTTTTAATATATCTGAACACTGTTCATCAGACTCTTTGCATGTAATATGGTAATGCAGAACTGCCACTGCTGTTCATATTTAATGCTAGACTGCAGCATACATTTAAAGAAAAGCCACACGTACCTTTGCGAAGCTCCCATTCTGATCTGCAATTTGTCCACAGCATTGTTCAACATGAGGGAGTTACAGATGAGAAGAGTGCACTCACTCTTCCTGCTAGCACCACTCTTAACACTAAATCACCCATCCACTTACTCGTGCTACCTTTCATCCACCTCACTGCTGCCCTTTTGCAACAGACTAAATACTGGAAAGGCATAAGGTAGCATTGCTGCCTCACAGTTCAAAGGGTGCCCAGTTTAATCCTGAGCTTCAAAAACAACATTTATTTTCCTTATACTTGGTTAAACCCCAACAAGTGTTTTGATAATTTTAGTCTGCTCTTCTACTGATGCTGTACAAGTCAGCTAGAGTCAGCTGCTGTTCCAAGTAATCCCTCAGGCTTTCTATGGAATTGAGGTTGGATGATTTTGCAGGCCACAGTGTTCCATCGTACTCATCGAACAGGTCACATGGCCCTGTGCACCCTACAGGGCACATTTTTGTGTTCTGCTTGGCTATAAAGGCAATGTAACTATTCAGATGTAATGATTGCAGTTTCCTGCTATATTGAATCCATCAAGGTGCACAACATATTATCAGGTACTGCTATTGGTGCATATGATTACCTTTCTACTGTTTTTGTTTCACAGTCTAATCAGATCTGATCAGGAAAAAAAAACAGATGTAATCAAGCATTCTGATTAGAAATGGGATCTGATCAGCGAGAGCATCTCTGGATGTAGTTTGACTTGTGATTAGATCTCTGGCAGGTGTAAATGCAACCTGTACAGTGTGTTCACTTCTGGCTGGCATTAAGGAGAACACACCTGCTCACAGGATGCGTCGTAAACTTATTCTAGCAAAACATAGTAAAGAGGCGTGTGAACAGGTTTATTCATTTTGCATAATAAAATAATCTCCAATCTAAAATATGTTTATTTACACGTAGTGAAGGAGAAATAACAAAGGTCAAGTTTAAGGATTCTCTTTATGGCAACTGCTGCTACAACTGCAATAATATTAATAATAATAATAATAATAATAATAATAATAATAATAATATAGATAAACAAATGAAAATTAGTTAAAATAGTTGTTTAGTTTGTACATTGGAGTACAAGTCCACCTTTCAAGTACTGCTGTCAAAATAAAATAAGTTTCTTTTGCTCGTATAGTCAACTTATCTTTTTTCCCCAGTATAATAGTACTGCACACACATTGCAGGTTTGGTTTTATGTTGTAATTTTAATATATGATTGTGGGATTGATCAACCCACATTCTTTGTTAAAAGAAAAATGATTTGACTGTCATGTAGGTGTGATGTCGCAGAGCACATCACACGTATGCTGATTAAAACCTCAGCACCCCTAAAGTAAAACGCCTTCCTGTGTCCCTGTTACCGATTGCAGGTGAGAAACATTCACAGCAGTTTTGTTTATTAAAGTCTATGATGTAATTCAGTTAAACAGCACTTTCGAACAAAACACATTGTCACAAAGACAAAGAGAAATCCAGGTATAAAATATCAATTTAAATATGAAATTTATACCTAATGAACAAGCCAGAGGTTACTTTGGCAAGGGAAAGGAGATGACAAGAGGAAGAAACCTTGAGAGGAACCAGACTGTGATCATTGGGGGATGATATTAAACAGATCAGTGTTAGTTAACTAATGTTTCACGTACACTGACGGATTAAACTTTGTAGAGCAGTTTGAACAGATGGTTAGTAGGAATAGCATTGTGAAGCCAAAGAGCAATGTCTGCCTGCAGGGCTCAGGGTGCAGACAGCTACAGTACACTATTCGCATCTCTCACATTTTTTTTTTTTTATTATTTTATCACAACATACATACATACATACATACAATCCCCTCCAAAGGTATTGGAACAGCATGGCCAATTCTATTGTTCTTTAAAGATATTTGGGTTTAAGATCAGAATACAGATGAGAATTGCAGCTTTCATTTCCTGATATTTACATCAAGATGTGTTAGAACGTGACACCCTTTGTTTGCCTTCTGATTCCATCTGATTCTTACTGACGATGAGTGGTTGGTATGGCCTCTATGTTTCTGCTCCCAATAGTCGTCTTTGAACAGTGGATCATGATATCGTCTCCCCTGTTGATTTTGGGTTTTCTTCACAGAGCTCATAATGTTTCTGTCATCAACTGCTCTTTTTTTCTATGGCTGACCTGTTCGATGTCTTATTGTTACTGCATCTTTCTTTTTCAGGACATTCCAGATTGTTGTACTGGTTATGCTCGATGCTTGTGCAATGCCTCTGACTGATTTTCTTCCTATTCTCTCATAGACAGCTCTAGGTCTTTGTGTTGGATCATCCTTTTTTCAACCACGAATGTACTCTTCATAGGTCAAACCAAGGTTTCAGGCCAAAAGTAGCCATTCATTGTTTAAGCAATTATTCTAATAGGCCAGCAAGAAACACCTGTCTCTCTTTATATTATTAGCACTGCTGTATGGAAGCATGTGGGTTAATGTTAGTATGCTGAAAAAACAGGACACTTAGTGTTTCAGTAGGAATCCTTTTATTTACCAATGATTTGCATTAAAGCTAGCAGTTTTGCATGTTGCTTTTCCAGCAGCAGTCCTGTATAAAGATTAGACACCACTAACTGCCACCACATAGCAAGACCGTGCAAGTTCTCTCAACTACATTTTTTCCCATAATTTTCTGTGAGTATTTTTACACAATCCTTCCTATACATCTGTCCACCTTCAGCATGTAAAAGTTTCCTCTCATTATAAATAATGCAACAATGATTTCATTAACACTTTCCAAATATTGATTCATTAAACTGTTTGTTTCAGAAGGTCAGTGCCATGCTAGTGTCCGGTCCTATAATGCTGGATTTTTAGAAAGAGCAGGAATCGAGAACATGCACTTGTTTAACAGGAGTAGTGTAAGCACCTGTTGCAGCGGCGCATATCTTAGTTCATGTTGACAGAATTTTTAAACAGATATTCCAAAGCTTATGTAATTATCTGTTGTACTATTCAAGTGAGGATCATCCATTGATAGCTACATAATGCTATGTCTCTACCAAAATCTAACCCTAAACAGTAGTACCATAAGGGAAACAGTTAGGCTCTTTTATGTTCGTTTTGTTTTTGTAATTCTTTTTTCTTTGTGAGAACATCAGGTATTTCTATCCTTGTGGTGGACATTTGTTCTAAAACACACACACACACACAAACACACACACCCAGCTTGATTGACCCACTTCAGTCTCATCTTTTGTAAGTGAGCATCTTTCTACTTGAGAAGGTGGTTGGAGTTTTAGGGTAGGTGATCTGATCATGGATAATCTCTCTTTTTTCCTCTCCTCTCCTCTCCTCTCCTCTCCTCTCCTCTCCTCTCCTCTCCTCTCCTCTCCTCTCCTCTCCTCACCTCTCCTCTCCTCTCCTCTCCTCTCCTCTCGTCTCCTCGATTTGTACCATCTGAAGCAGCAGGGCCAAGTGAGTGTTCATTCAGCGTGTATACTTCTAGAATGGAAGAGGAAGCTGTGTTGATGTGGGTGGAAGAATAAGAGAATGTGCCATCCAAGGTGCATGTCTGTCCTTGAATACGGCCAATTTATTGTGTGTGTGTGTGTGTGTGTGTCTATTCGTTTTTTTTCATATGAGGATGCCATATTGCATTTTGCTTTTCCATGAGCTGACTCATAAGTATGTGAGTTTTTGAATATTTATTAATGACTATATCATAAGACTCCTTTTCTGTGTTTCCTGTGCAATTCTAGATACATTTCTGTCTTTAAGTCCTCTCTATGTGTGTGTGTGTGTGTGTGTGTGTGTGTGAGAGGGAGAGAGAGAGAGAGAGAGAGAGAGAGAGGTACTGCGAGAGGGTCGCTGCTCTGGTTTTCCTCCCTTCAGCACCCTATCTCTGTTGCCATGGAGAGACAGTTCTTGTCTCCCATAGGAGGAGAAATTAACACCATTTTTAACTGGCTCCAGGGCCTCCCCCCTGCCAGAGAGAGAAGGCGCTCTGCTCCACATACACAACCCCACACACACATATACACGCACACCAAACACACACACACACACACCAAGGCTTGCACCCATATGTGCACCTACACCGATTATCAAACATACAGTCCCAGTTCGAATTGCCAGCTTGTGGTTGGTCATGCTGAGCAGATCAGCCTGTGTGTGTTTATGTGCAAGACAAAGACAAAGAGGAAATTAAAAAAAAAAAACCTTCTCCATGTCTTCTTCTCTATTCTGGGAGCGTGCTGCAGTGGGACAAAAGAGTGTCTCACTCCCTTGCTACCCTTCCTACCCCCATGGCTCTCTCTCTCTCCCATCTCTCCATCTCTCCCTCATCGTCCTCTGTGTATAATTAGCCTCTGCAGTCTCTCATTAGCGTTGTGGGCCTGTCTGTCTCTCTGATTGTCCATTCCCCCTGCAATTATTCCATGACACCAAGGCCACAATGCTAACATCTCAGCACGTGCTGTTAACATTACAAAGACGGAGACAGATTGCAAGAAATGGCAAAAAATCTTTTATGATTAATTAAAAGACTTTTGGTGATACTTCCTTTACAGCCAAGAGAGGCTTACTTTCATTAATGCATTGGCATGCACTTTATAACATGGCCAAAAAAAAAATCTTGTTTCTGATTGGATTTCAGATGTTTATTAATTTGTCTAACTGCTAAAGTAGCACTGGTGTAGAATGAATGTAAATCAATACTAGCGTATAACTTTGACAATGAGCCGTTATGACAGTTTGGGCTAGACAGGTTTGCTTTCACCATTCCAAAGAAAAAACATACAGTGTAATTTAATATATTCATTTGCTCAGCAAGCACCCTGGTAGGAATGGGTAGCAGATAAATGTTAGCATCAATTAGATGCTATGAGTTTAAGGTGTGGATGTAGAAGACTAAAATTATTTTGAATGATACTTCATATATTTACAAGTAAGGAAAGCATCTACAGTGGGTGGTATGGCGGTACAGAGGGTGTAGTTTTGCTGCTTTACAGCCCCAAGGTTCAATCCTGAGCTGTCTGTGTGGAGTTTTACCTGCTCTTCTGGTTCTCCAGTTTCCTCCCACCTTCCACAAACAGTCCAGTACATGGCTTTGTGGCCCTAAATTGCCTCTAGGTGTGAATGAGTTTGTGAATGTGTGTGTGACTGGCATCCCATCTAGAGTTTATTTCTGCTTTGCACCTGACCGTAACCCTGACCAGTATAAAGCAGTTACTGAAGATAAATGAATTAATTTTTCTAAACATTGGTAGGTGGCCATGGTGTGCAGTGGATATAAAAAATCTACACACAGCTGTTAACAGCAGGATTTTGTGATCTACAAAATGAAACCAAAATAAATCTGAACTTTTTTCTACCATTAGTGTGGTATAGCTTCCAACAGATTTTTACTTCAGAAGAAGTAAAAAACAAACAGAAACTCAAAGGGGAAAAAGGAACAGCATACTATACCCTGATTGCATATGGTTTCACACCCCTTAACTAATCTTTTCTTAAAGCACCTTTGCTTGTAATACAGCACTCAGTCATTTCATTTCACTTTTCCTTGCATAAATGCTTCAGCTCTATCATATTGCAAGACCCCTGTTTAGGTCATTCCACAAGTTTTTGAAAGGCTTTAGATCCCAGATACTGTTCAAAAGCTTGTTCTGAATCCATTGCTTGCTCGACTTTGGATTGTGCTTTTGGTCTTATCATGCTGGAAGGTAATTTTTTTTTATCTTTGGCTCTCTAACAAAGACCTGCATGTTTTGTGCCAATACAAATATTTGGCACCATCAATGATTCCCTCTTGACTAGAGCCCCAGTCCTAGCTTAAGAGAAACAGTTCCATGGCATGATGCTGCCACCACCATGCTTCACCATGGGATTTTTTTTGGGTAATAAGCTGTCTTGTTTTGTGTCAAAGATATATTTTGTGCCTAAAAGATTCCACTTCGGTCTAATCAGACCATAACACATTTGTCCACAAGGTCTTGGGTAACTATATGGATGCTTTGGCAAAAATTGTGTTTTTTTTTTTTTTTTGTGAGATCAGGTTTTTGTCCAGTCACCCTAACCCATCAGCAAATTGTTGTCAAGTGCAGGGATTAAATAAAAGCTTCTTGACTTGACTTGACTTGAGTGACCTGTGCTTGCCAGGTATTCCTGCAGCTCTGTTACTGTAGGTTTCTTGGCTGTCTCCCAGATTTGTCTGATTTCTGCCATCTTGTCCTTTCATCAGTTTTGGATGGATGTCCTGTTCTTGGTATTGTCACTATGGTGCCCCATTTTCTCCACTTGTTGAGGATGGTCTTCACTGTGTCCCATGTTCTGATGTACATTTATTGTGTTGGAAAGTCTTTCTACAGAAATCAAGAAAATCCCACAGAAACAGCTGAAACATTTCTTTTTAACATGAGTTTTGAATGTGAGTTTGGTTAATTATGATTTGGTTAATAATGATGTATTTGAGAATATCAGAACACCATGATGTTTGTGCTGTTTTGTCACCTTTGGTTTGTTTGTTATAATTCCAGAATTAATTGCAGTACATAATCTCTTAAACAAATCAAGACAATATACATAGCATATATAACAATACAGCAGCATTAACCATTTAGAATCAGAGCTGATCTTTGAAGTTAACTACAATGAATCTAATGTAGTTTTTATGTATTTATGAGTAAGGAATTTAAGTCTACATCCACCAGTGTGTCCATTATGATTAGGTGGTTAAAAAAAGCTTAATTGCCCCTGAAGATGAGTGTTACAGTATGATGATAATGACAGTAGAGAACAAAGCGATAGTTGGGGCGGAAAGTGAGCACAAGTTTTGCTGTGATAATGATCATCTTCACTAAAATGAAATGAAGGCAGTAATATGGGGCATGGGAAATATGTCACATACGGGTGGAGTCGAGGGCCATGTGAGTTTGTGATATCCACAACATCTAAACATTTAACACAAGGATCGAGAAAGAGAGAGAGAGAGGCAGAGGGTATTAACAAAAGAGGGCTATAGAGAGACGGGGAAATGGGAGGGACAACAGAGACAGTGAGTGAGAGAGACAGAGGCGTAATGTGGATTTAATGAAGGGGCTTTATGAACTAACAAGGAAAGGGAGGAGGAGGAGGGAGACCCGAGGATAGGGGAGGAGAGGGAAAGAAAAAAAAAACAGTTTACACTCATCTTTCCCTGCCTCTCACTTTCTCTACTCCCTACTGTGGACAGGAGGACTTTTCAATTTTGTTCCATTTCCTTGCTGATGGGCTGACTAGAGAAGATTGGACTTTAAGAGGTGACCTGTTGCTATATTTGCCGTGAGCTAATCAGAATGCAGTGTTGAATTCAGTCCCACTCGCCAACACATCTGCTTCACACGTCGTAACCCAGCACCTTCTTCAAACATACATTACATACCTGTCAGCTCCCTCTCTGATTCATTCCCAGCTGCTTCAACCAAGCGCCTGCGGTTGGATGTTGAATGTTATGACTCACACAAGAAAACAAATTGAATTACTGATGTCTAGGCATATAATGATTCATGTTTTGGGCATTACTTTTTGAAGTTAATAAAAAAGACTACAAACTGCATTATGACCGCAGCAGATATTAATATATGGGTCATATTATGTTTTCGTTTATACGATCATTCCAAGAAATCTTATAGTGTTGCAATAATTACTGCAGAATTTCTAGTTAATAGGTAAAATGAATAGATGACAACCCCTGTGTTACATCTTTGGATGGTTTAACAAAATCTTTTTGAGAAAAGATAAAGAGTGTCAAGTGCACTTCTAGGTGTAAATATTTGTTTAAGATTATTATAGGGCAGCACAGTTTAAGGATCACTTCAGCAGTTTTCATACTTGTCTCCACAAAGGAAAGCATGCATACACTTTATAATGGAAGTCTATGAGCATTTGTTTGGCCAATCAATAGATGTTTCAAATTCCCAACTATGGAATGTGGAGTCAAAACCATAACCATTAAAATCTAACCATAAAGAGAGAGAGAATGTCTTATTAAAGCAACACACAGCCATGAAAGAAAGTCATAACCATGAATTCTGCCCATCAGAAAAGCAGTTATGTCTCTGAAAGAACAAATTCTACAGATTTAGAGCTTCATTTACACATACCCTTAATGGAGGAATTTATAAAAAAAAAATGTTTCACATAAACATTCATTGACAGAATGACAGACATTAACAACTCTTAGACTTCCATTATAGAAGTAAATAGGTTTTCAGTTCTTGTCTAAGTACAAGGATATTACTGTTTGTGGTAATTATTAGCCTATTATTAACTGTTAGATTTGTTTTGTAGGTGGCTGTAGTTTGTGTTTCCTGTAGTAATGCCTGGATTGTTTTATGATTTCATATGATGTGTTTTTCAATTACAGACAAGACAGTAATCTTCCCTGTTGGGATTCTCTGTGGTTTTCATGTTCTCTTAGCATGAAATGTTTTGCCCTTTTCGTCTTAAATATTAGCCAGGCAGTGTCCACTGTGTGTGATTGGGTGCATAATATTTTACGAGGGACCAAATAAGGATAGGACTACCTGACAGACATTAGGCTAGTCCCCACAAGGAACAGTGCTTAAGAAAAAACATATACCACAGATTTTGGTGTAGTATAACATTAATTAACTGCATTAATAATTATGTCAGTTGAAGGTGCTCACAAGGATAGTAAGCTAAACGTGTGTGTGTGTGTTTGTGTGTGTGACCCAGCTGCTTCCTAACTGTGGCCCCTGTCTCTATTACCCTTGTGTGTAGGACTGTTCAGCAAGTCAGTGCACTGTGTGTGTACATGTGTGAGACTGCCAGAGGGGGGTGGGGGGTCGGAGGCGGCCGCTTGCCCAATCAGTTCCACCAGTATCCTAGCAACAGAGCTGTTTGGAGCAGGACAGGGAGAATGAGAGAGAGAAATGTAGAAAAAAAGAATAGGAGGTATAGAGAGCAGGATAGGGGATAGAAGGGATGAATAATATGGCACATCTGGAGAAAGCAGGGTTTAAAGGAGAGTGGTGGGAAGAAGGATGAGTGAGAGAAAGCGTGAGAGAGAGAGAGAGAGAGAGAGAGATGGAAGAAAGCTTTAGCATGAAAATGCTGATTGCTGCTGCTGACATTTCATGGGGCTTCTTTAAAATGATGTGACAATGATGAAACCACACACTCACTGGCCCACTAAAGCAGCTGCTTGTCCTCTGAAACACAGATACATACATTCACACATGTAGCATGCGCCTCCATACTGCAGTTTACTGATTCAAACATTCATACACACATGCAGCTATACGACAGAAATAATAACCTGTGAGTCTACGCACAGTGTGTAGATCATTTCTGGTGATAGTGCCTGTTCAGCTAGCCTGTATCTCTGCTTGTGTTCATCGTGAGATTATTATAAACTACAGGATATGCCCTGGGACACATGCTGCAGCCATGGGTTATTTACCATGCTAGCGAAAACGACAGCACTCGTATGTATTCACGGCACTGACAAATAATGCTCTGCTTTTAAACAGGGAGGTAATATTTGTGTAGGAGGATGAAAACACTTTTGAATTGTGGATTCTTTTGATACACATTATTTAGCTTTCAAAATATCTACTATGGTTTGAAATACTGCCCCTAATGATACATATTAGCATGCAATTAAATACTGCACCCAATTAGATTAGAAAATCTTGTACCAAAATCAGCACATCATTTAGCCTTGGTTTAGCCAGTGTGTGTTTGTGTGCTAGACTTGTGTGGTGGGCCTTAGTTCAAGAGCAGGTTAGTGTTGGTTGTGTCAGATGTGAACTCGAGGTGTCAACCTCCCTGACCTAGTTTCATCTCCCACACTCTCATAGACTTTCACTCTCATAGTGATGTGCTCTTAGATTGAGGAAACAGGTGTGTGTGTGTGTGTGTATGCGTTTAGGCAACCGGAATGGAGGAATTAAGTTGAGATGGGGATGTTTGTAGGACAGAGAGAGTCAAAGCTTAGGGCTGAAACACACACACTCACACACACTCCTTGCCTGTAGCTAAAGCTATGGTTTTCTTCTCAAAGGAACAGAAGTCTGCATCACATCATGTCCTAGAGGGGTTATTTCTGAAACAGTTTCTTATAGCTGAGAGAGACAGAGGGAGGGGGGGTGGATAAAAGCGGGAGGGGGGGACAGGATGAGCACAAGAGAGTGAAAGAAAGCAAATGAGCACTAAACCAGGACGGGACCCCATAAACCCATGGCATATGTACATCATATTTTTTTTTCCTGCTGTGCTGAACTGCAATAAAAGCCATGTGCAATGACACATATTTTCACTGATAAGAACATAATAAAGGCGATAATTATTATTCAGAGTAAAAGAACATGCACGGGAGGACGACTAGAGAAGGCCGGATTAAAGCGAACCCACTCTGCGCACTGGTTTTAGTTGCCATAGGAACGTCCATTACCTGGCACTTGGGAGAGAGGAGCAAGAGTGAGAAAGAGGGAAGAGGTTCTGGGACAGATAAAGAGAGAGATGGATAGAGATGAACGAGCAAAGAAGGGAAGAAAATATCTGGTAGAGGGGATGAAGAAAGAGGACAGCTAGAAAGAGGTTTTTAGTGAAGAAAGAAAGAAAGAAAGAAAGAAAGAAAGAAAGAAAGAAAGAAATAAAGAAAGAAAGAAAGAAAGAAAGAAAGAAAGAAAAAAAATCACACACACCTGCTGCAAGTCTCTCAATAAGTATTGCACAGGTATCCGTCCTCAAAGTAAGCGTCTAACATTCTCTAATCAAGTGTTGAAATAATCTATTTCTTGTATGTTGGAGATCCTGTACATTTTACTGTGCACAGTGCAACACGGGTTGAAAGGACAGCACACAAATTGCTTAAAAGCACAAAATAGACAGATGTGGGTCAAAATGTCAGTTATTTGAGGACTTAAAGTAAACACACAGCAGCGAATTAGAAAAACGTGAGTCGGGGAAACAAAGGATGAAAAAAAAAAAGAAAACATGAGCATGACAAAAAAACCACAGGAGAGCAAGCAGGTGACAATGTGGCCCGTGTGGGACAGAGGTGCCAGGCGCTTGTTGTAGCAATCAGAGTTTCAGCAGGCATCACATGACCCCCTGCCCCACACACCTGCCTGAAAGAGTGCCGACAGTTGCCATAGCAACGGGGTCAGGAGGAGAGAAAGCAGGTATTTAAAGGGGGGCTGTGGCAGGAGGTGGGGCAGTGGGTGAGTGTGGCACACAACGGTGATATTTTTAAAATGCAATACGGAAAGCATTCAAAACCACACTCCTCTTACTGTCACGCTTTGTCTCTGTCTGAGTGGATTGCATAGTTCGGCATCCCCTTTTTTCCAGGCCTTTGTGTTTGGCTTGACTCTGGGATATGGCCATCACTGATTCAGTGATGCAGCGTCTAGAGATTTTTTATCTCAGGTTAGTGTTTTTGGATTTAGGGGCTAGTGTGATTGAGGCCATAAAAAAAAAAAATCCAAAGTCATACTAGCATTTCTATGTAGAGATTGATATTTGTGCACTAAAAGTTCTTGCAAAACCTAGCACCTTATATTGTTCTATTTATCAAATCTACTGCTCCCAGGGAGGATTTCCAAAGTCATGATGAAATATAAACATGATAACATTTAAACAGAAAAGTATCTCAAACCTGTTCGGATGATTCTGGTTGTATCTGCTAAACAACTTTGCAATTTTCTGGTATATGATTAATGTACAATATTTACATAGTAAGAGTTCTCCTGCGATCTAACACTAAAAATAAAACCTTCTATTGAAATTACCTGTGGATTGTACAAGGCAATAAGTTGTCTGCCAGACATATCTTATATATATGTGTCTATGTAAGGTCTTAGCAGCATCAGTATTCATCCTTCATGAAGAAGTTAATGGCCTCATTTGTCATCTGTCTTCATCTTTGACCTGCAGTGCTCTGATGGCGGACAGTCGCAGGACAGTTCTCTGAAGCGCGTCGCAGTCGTGGAGGATTTCTTCGACATCATCTATGCCATGCATGTGGAGATGGGCGCAGATCCAGGAAGAGCACCCAAACATGCTGGCCAGAAAAAGACCTACAAAGCGGTAAAGCAGAGCTCCACAGTTAGACTAACACTCTAACTCACACAGGAAACACAAAGCCAGAGACTGAAATTATAACCCTGCGCTAAATAATGCTTTGATGCCATTTATTTTGCCATATGGTTTAAAAAAAAAAAAAGTACAAAGTTATTAAGGGAATATTTTATTAAAATCTAATAGAAAAGAAGAATATTAGTAATTTATAGTAAGTGACAGCACATCAGTGCATCAGCTTTTTATACATGGTGTTTATAGCTGAAAATGAAGGCAAATTTTGGTTTGTGTTTGATGATTTAGACACCCAGTTATAGTTTTAGTATGATTTACAAATGAGAAAAAAAATACATAATACTGCTTAAATAATTCTCTCAATTTCATGATTAGAGAGAGCTGTGCAATTGTGTTAAATATGTCCCTTAACCAGTTCTCACATCATTTAATCTTGGATAATATGGCTATGCGTGTATGATATAATTAGTTTAAATCTATTAAATGACATTACTTCATTTGCATAGCTCGTGCTGATTGGCTTAGGTTTCAGTGAGTCTAATATTATCTTTTCAGTATCCCTTTCCACCTAGTGCAACCTGCCCTCTCTCTCTCTCTCTCTCTTTCTCTCTCTCTCTCTTTCTCTCTCCCTCACACACAGCCTATGAGATACACAAACAGGACATTAATGAAGTGAGAGAAACTGAGGATCATAGTTTGTGGATAAAAATGTAAATGTATTTACAGACTCGTGACAAATTAAAGGAAAAATCAATACACAGTCTGTAATGTGTTGAGGCACCATGGGATGGGAACTGCTTAAGTGCTAGAGATTTTACATTTCTCTGGAATTGTACCACAGGTATTAACACCATTTTTCCAAAAGATATTCCCTCAATTAATGCTTTGCTGATGATGGTAGAGAGTGCTGGCCAGATTTTTTATTATACCAATTGTATTTATTTTTATGTATTTTTTTTACTCATCAAACCATTTATTGAGAATTTAGGCTGTGTAAGTGGGGGTGGGGTCTTCTTGAGAGAGACCATTCAGTTCATGATAGAAGGTTTTCATCATAAAATAAGTGGTCAGTCAGGAAGATAGTATTGATTCGCTATGGCACTTCCCTCTAAGGGAACCAGAAAACCCAACAGCATATCAGAACCCTTTAATGAAGGGTCAAGCACTCAGGACTCTATTGTTCTCTTGGTGTACACCACATATGGACTCACCCTCCTCTTGAAACACAGGTGAAGGATGACTCATCTGACCACATCTCTGTAGAGCAATTGTGCCCCTTGTTTTTGCACTACTTAGATTTTATGTGCATTCATCTTAGTAATTAAGGGGTATGCACCTTAACTCTACTCTAATATGCCTCTTTATCTAGTTGCATACAGACTGGCGTTGCTGAAAATCCGATCACGCACTGCAGTGACATTCTCAGACACCTGATAAATAGTTGCTCTTCTGTTTTGTTCCTTACGTATCATACAAATCAGCAAGCAAAACAGAGTGTGTGCCTTTAACCTCAGTTAGGTGTGAACCTGGGTTTAACCTCAACCAACTACTGGTATACCATCTAACGAACTAAATGCTAAATTAGGATATCACTACAGTCACCGCTGCTACTGAAACAACCCAGCTGTACATTGCTTGTAACTGAAGCTCCTGAAATGCTGTAAACCTCTCTTAATGTCACATATTTTGAGATAGATCTTTCATTGTTTAGAAAATTTCCAGCTAGCCTGCATAACTGTAAACTATACACATACACGTATATATATATATATATATATATATATATATATATATAAAACAAATTGTGCACAAAAGTATGTGTGAAATATGTGAACAGAAGTGCAGCAATGTGTGACAAATGCAGCACAATACAATAAACAAAGCTGATCTCCCTGAATAATACTCAGCAAAAAGTACACAGGACAGAAATATAATGAGGATGAACTAATCTCCATAACCGTGGAAAACTGACCAAAACTGTGCATATTATTTTATATTGTAAACCATATGTAGCACATTATAAGTGCAGGAGCATAAAGAGCAAATAAACACAACATCTGGAGTACAGTTGGGAAAATGACACTATGAATTGAGGATTAGTTTTTCATTGCTACTCCAGTCATATGGAGAAACGCCAAAAAATATACCCGTGAAAATGTTCAGTAATCTCTGCGCTATAATCTCACAGCGTGTGAAAGCAGGTGTCAGGTTTCCGCCCCCATCAAGCTCTTTGCTAATCACCTAATTAAAACTATTAGCCACCTGATAGGCCTGTTTTTGACATTTGGCACACCAAGTCCCACAGAGCCCCGCTCAACTGTCCATCACTAACAATATCTGCTCTCTTATTGCCCTTAACGTCTGTTGATTGGCTGTGACTTTTAAAATGAGGTGTGACTGGGTGAGATGCTCTGTGATTGGTGTGATTTGCCGTGGTTGGACAGGCTTTGATTGGCTATAATCAGCCGTGACTGATGCTGATAGGTTGTTTACCACAACTCCACCTCTGGTCAGAGAAAAAAGACTAGCCATTTTGGAAAGACTTGCTTTCATGTAATTATGTTTGTAACTTTTAATGCTTTAGAGATACTATACCTGTCTCAATTTACAGTCATTTAAATATGCAATCTTGGTTGAAATTAGATATGATATGGTTTAATATAAAGATTGAGATTTTCATCTGATAGATTTTCAGCCTGATAGGATGTGAGAAAATTTATGGAAATATGGGGTCAGTGCAGACGGACAGAAACCTTCTGAACACTTCCGCTTCAAGACTTGTCCCTTTGACCCACTGTCTTGTCTGTGAACTCTGCCCTCTTGTGGTGATATTATTATTTAGTTGTGATAATTTGTCATGTTTTAGACGGGCTGTGTAAACCAAGCAGCTATCAGTGGACAGGATCCGATATAATACTCTCTTTGTGGAAGAACTGGATTTGTGCAGAATATGTGATATGCTTGTTCTGTGTGTGAGGGATCATATCAATATGTGTTAGAACAATTGGAGAAATGACAAATTATTTTATCACATGTCTCAAAACAAAGGTGAGGAATGTACTGAGAGAGAGACAGAGAGAGAGAGAGAGAGAGAGAGAGATAGAAAGAGAGTGTGTGCTGGGGACTTGGGGCTCATCTCTTTTCCACATCCTCTACCCTGGAGAGAACTGCTGTCAGGTCTTATAGCACGGCCATCCCTGTGAGTTCAACACAGCGACACTGGGAAGGGAGGGCTGTCTTGGGCTGTAGCATTCTGAGAAGTGCATGTGTTTGTTCCCTGGGTGGCCTTTTCCCTCTGCGCAGCCTGAGGCAGGATCAGGGGAACCAGGCGTCCCTGATGAGCCTCCTGCTCCTGCTCTCTTTCTCTCCCCCTCTCTAGCTCTGTGTGTGCATGAAGGTCGCACACAAACAGCTGCAGCAGAAGAGGAACAGAAAGGGGATGTGTTAAAAAGGTCAAGCATAGGATAGCACAGGATAATCGGTTCTGTTGTGACATGGGATGCAAATGTTCAGACAATCAAATAAATCAAATAAAATCAAATATTAAAATCAAATATTACCGCCGTCTTTGCCCTTCAGCTTATATCAACAGCAATCCCCACAAAGATGCCTATAATCCCTTCCATCCTCTCATCCCATCTCCTTAACCCCCATTTCTCTCTCCTTCTGTGGTTGCCAGATTGCAGAGACATACGCTTTCCTTCCCCGCGAGGCTGTGACCCGCTTCCTGATGAGCTGTGGGGAATGCCAGAAGAGGATGCACATCAACCCCAGCACTGCAGAGTTCAAAGGTCAGATTCTTCATTTTCACTGCTGAGCAAAATAGTCTGATTTTGATTATTAAACAAGAAGATAAAAAATTCAGTCAGACAGATTTAATGATTTTAAATAATGTAACAGGTCTATCCCATACAAGACATCGCAAACAATAATACATTTCAGGTGCAGATACGGATACCAGATACGGATTTGTAATGACTAATTAGATGTATTTATAATTTAAAAATATACTAAACTAAACTTCTCAGAAATTGACTAAACTTCTAATGAACTAAATCATATTAAGTAAAATATGAATATGTCTTACCTGTTACAGTAGTCATTGATATTTTTGTGAAGGCTTGACCTGTCCACGTGATTACATGATGTATACAGTTTAAATATTAATATATTGTTATATTACCACACTGTACATAGTATATTTTAGTCCCTTTACCACAGAGGAATGATGGCTGTCTGCTGTTAGTCATTAGTAAGTGACTAATCCACTTTCTGTGAGAAGGGTTTATTTCTACATGCACTAATTCTGCAGTTAAAGTAGATGTTCAGAGTTGTCTCCTTAACAACAAATATTAGATGAGGATGTTTTAAATGAAATAGTGTCTGCTCCCTAACATTCTTTCTGCATTTCGCAGACGTTAGACAGGTTTGTGTTATGTCTGTTTGACAGTGTAAACAGACCTTCTAGAGTCAACAGACCTGTGTGAAACAAAGACAACTCAGTGGTTATTGTGTTTGAACAAAGACCCAAGATATTTTCAGGATTTTCCGTACTGCTGGTTCTCAACATCGCCCTCCAGTGGACAGACTGGAAACTGTTTAGAAAGCAGTTACTCAAGGGCTGCTCAACTAGTCCACCTGTGGATATTTGCTAAAGGATGTATTGTATACAATTTATAGGAATAGAAACAGTAATGTGTATATAATGTTATTTTCGGCCACCTTTCTTCTCTCAAAGAAATTTCTATACAGATTTAATATCTAGTTTTGATGTACTTGTGACAATAATGGCCTCTTTATTGATGGTCTCCTGCTTTGCACTCAGCTAACCTGTATGGGAATGAGTGCAAGAGAGTTTTTTTTTTTTTAATTATTATTATACGATGTGCTTATGCTAAGAAACTAAAGCTGATTTCACCCTGACAGAAAATGACCGACCCACCTCACTGGTCCCAGACCTCATTGACTACAACATGCCTCTGACTGCCACCTATTTGAAGCAGATGAAACTGCAGTGCATGAATACCAACGAACAGGTAAGAGCACAGCGGTGGTGCAATAGACTTTCATGAGAGAGAAACACGTTTCATTGCGGTTAGAAACAAAAATCGATTCTTAATATTTTAAACTTTTTGGAACACTGGTGCTATATGGCAGAAACGCAATAGGCTCCTTGTGCTTTCATTACATTGTGCAAAGTATACAGTATGTATAAACTGATAACAATACTGTACTTCACTGGATCATAAAATGTGTTACGTGCAATCTAGTTATGAATTAACATTTTGGTGTTCTGCTCAATCTGTGTAGTATATAGAATAGCAATGTTATCTTTAAACAAAAACATTCTTACATATAATGTTTGCACACATGCATGCACACACACACACACACTTTCCAGTCTAACTATTTTTATTACTTTTGCATGGCCAGATATCAAATAGCATTCCAATGATTTGAACAGATAAGATATTTGCTGATGTCAGTTCACTACCTTTGTATAGCCTATGAGACTTACCTGAGGCACAATTATTACTAGTAGCAACCTTACTTCATTTAAAATGCATCGTTATAATCATACACGGCATAATTATTTACATAAATGATTATACATCTTCTTACAATTAATATGTCTTACAGAGGTAGGCTACAAAATGAAGGTTAAAAACATACAGTTCAGTACGTTGTACCACAGGAGCGCTGCTTCTGGGCCGTAATTTGCAGGACGTGGTTGTCAAGGTAAACCTCTATAGCTTTGGTTGCCTCAGCAACAGTATATACCCGGGTGCCTGGAATAGCAGATCATGGGTTACTAATATACCTCTCTGTATAGTTTATACATGGATTAAACAAAAAAGCAGCGTTGCACAGTTTGTGACATGCAGTTACTGCAGAGCTCGGCCTAGACGCACACTTCATAGACGGTTATAAAAATATAACTTTGCATTTGGTCAAAATGCTTTGTTATCACATAAATTTCATCATGTCTAGTAAACGTGTCATCTGGCTGCTTAGAATAGTTCAAATTCTATTACATTATTTTAACACCAGAGAGCAGTGTTCACCTATTGTGAATAGATCACATATACCATAAAAAAGGGTGTATTTTTAATCAGCAAAAGATTTCAACAAGTTCTGCTTATGTCCCATAATTAATATGACATGTATTTGTTCAATGTGAACAAATATACTCCATAAAACAACTGATCGTAACAATTACAATATATATCTTAAAAACTCTTGGCTGACATAATTCTACTGCCTTCTCTGTGTAAACTTTTATCAGTCTAATGCATCCAGACTTCCATTCCTGATACCTACATAACCATGTAGCTGCAGAATAATTCATAGCAATTCTTAAATACTTATGTAATAAGCTGGAATATTACCTGAATTTGCCTCAGTGTGTAATTCAAACAAACAAACAAAAAAGGTCCTAGATATGCAGAACACAAAAGACTGGAGTGATAGCGCAGGAAGGTAGGAAGGCTCACAGATGTCAATCATGGTAGCTCAGGCTGCCCTGTCACTGTGACTAGGCGTGGCTTAACAATGAGCGTTGACTCCGCCCACTTGATGTAAGTCCGCGCGAGCGTGAGTCTCTCAGGCAGGATGGCTCAGCACACACCGGCTCTGTGAGAGAAAACACACGAAGACACACGGGGTAAAAAAAACCTTCTCACTGCCTCCGTGAGGGGAATTCAAGCGAAATATATTGGAGCTATTAAAGAAAGGTAGGAGATAAACGGATTTATACACTTCATTAATTATGAAGCACTACATTGGTTAGCCCGTTGCCTGTAGCGAAGCACATGCTAACCTTTCTGACAGCTCGAAGTTACGCTGATGTGTGCCTTTGACCTTAGAGAGCTTTGCAGTACTCATACATTTACCCGTGGACACACTAGATGTTTCCGAGAGTTAATAATAGTGTGTAATTTGGATAAATGTTTGTCTTATCCTCTTAAAAACTTGCTGCATTGGACCACTGTTTACATTGTATATCACATGGACCATTTCCAGCCGGAACTGTTAACGAGCCTGTCTTCAGTGAGGACATGATATCATCCTTTTATTGTGTCATTTATATATATATATATATATATATATATATATATATATATATATATATATTAAAATCTGTACAGTATTGTGTATTCTCTGCTGCAGTGGTTGCTGAAATGTTCCTTTAAAAGCCTCAAGTTTCACCCTCCTTCAGCTGGACTTGGAGTAGAAATGATCAATGTGCATTCAGATCAGTTTAATGTAATGTTATTGTGTCTTTTTTTTTGACAGAGAGACAATCAGAGAGGATATTATATTATTCCTGCCTTCCCATCACTGCAGATATCCGTATGGCTGCACTGCTGTTAAAACCTGAGCATGTGTAACACAGTTTCCATCAGGAGAGCAGCTTCTGCACTACTCTGGGATATTGATACATGCTATTTGCATTAAATCAATAGACTTGTGAGTGCATGTACACGAGAAAAGGAAAAAAAAAACATATTTTTTATACTATATTAGGAATGCACCAACCCCCCGCCCCCGCCCCAACCTTTTTATTTTTCTACCCTACATCTAGCTACACCAGTACCTATCAAAAACTCAATCAGAACTCAATACCGAGCCAATATCACTAGACTATTACCAGAACAGAGCTGACTTTATGCAAGCTTCTGTTGCCAAGTTATGCGAATCCGCTGAGGTGTGATGGCATCGTTTCTTAAAGACTATCAGCATCCTGTGTTCACAGGCCAGATCTGTGATTTTTTTTTAGTTCATTTTATATGTTTTTACAATATGTTTTTAAACAAACAAACAAACAAGCAAGCAAACTAGAAAAAAATCCAATCTAGCTTTTCTGTTCTGAAGACTTGTTTATTAATGATCCAGCTGTAAAATGTTATTACCCTTAAGAGAGGTAGATGGATAGATAATTTATTAATTCCAGAGTGAAATTTATGTAGTATAATATATGAGTGTTGACAGCTTGTTGAGATATTCTGCAGCAGTGTCCCATGAAAAGCATTTTCATAGAACGAAGTATAGGATATGCAGTAAACAGTTATTATTATTATTATTATTATTATTATTATTATTATCCATTTACATGCATTTTTCAGTAGTGTAATACACATTTTATTAAGCTGTGTACTCATTGTGAATTAGTTCTTGTAGAAGGATATTAACCTAGGGAAAAGTAGACTTAAGTATTAGGACCAAGTCAGTAGCAGTGGCTTAAAATCTTTTGTTTTAATCCTCCTGCCAGCATGCTGGAATGACTGGACTATCTTTTCTGCTCTCCCTCTCTCACACCCTTGATCCTTGTATGTGTCTCACATCATCCCCCATCCCGTGAGGCCAGAAGCATCTGGACAGCAGCCCTCAGTGCTAAATCCTCTCTCAACTCATTAGAACATTTACCAGAAGCTCCCTTCTTCCCCTGGAAGTCTGTTTGTGTCTTAATATCTTCTCGTTCAGCATCTTCATGGCTGTTTCGGTTTCTTTCTTCTCTCCTAACATTGTACTTCAGTTCAACTTAATTCAGTTTCATTGACATGGCCATTACTCAGGATTCAGTACTGTCATTGGAGAAATCTGCATCTATTTGTATAGCTGCGGTCATGCATCTCATGCATGATTGTTTGAAGTATTTTGTATGACATTGATTATGTTTGATTTCATCCATTTCATGCCTCTTTATAGCTGTAACCTTATTTACATTTTATACACCTCAGTCTATGCCTTAGATCAGATATAAAGCATGTCAGGCCTCTAGACTTCCCATGGAGCACTATGTGTCACTATGATGTAGATGTAATTACAGCCTCATTATGTTGTGTTTGAGTGTGCAAACGTGTAAGAGGACACAGGAAAGTAGCAGTGAATATGCTTATGTCTGAAGCACTTCTGTGTAACATTGCTCAGCACAGCTCTGTCTCAAAGCTGTAACATCACAACCTGAGTTAACAGTATGCGACATTGCTCAACCAATCAATTCATAAATTATGAAATCAAATACAGAGCCAGTTTGTAGCTTATATGTCAGATTGCACTTTTCGAAAAGATACGTATTACTGTATTGGCTTCAGAATTGAGAAGAGAGTTAATGCACCACTTCCTTGAATTCTATAACTGTGAGTTTGAATGTAATAAATTCAGTGCTTTCTGACCTAAAGAATGGGTGTGGATAACAGCAGGTAACACATATTGAGGCAAGATTTAAATGTGCAAATTGTTTGATGTCTCACTTTCTTTGTGCCATGTATCACCTAGCCATTGACAAATCATTTCCCATGTAGATGTGCCTGAAATCATTGAGTTGTCAGTCATGTTTGAGAAACCACAATGTGGCAACTTTTAGTTGAGCTAAGAGTTTTCAGGACGCATCTCCAAGCAGTGGGGAGCCAGGCCAGTCAGCTTTTTTTCTTAAGTGCTTTGTCGCATTACATTAGAAGCTTTTGTGAGGTATCTCACTAGGGCAGTTTGGAGGGGGTGTGTGTTTTAATCATAGGCACAAAGGCCAATAAGAATGCATCCATCCGTCTCGCTGTATTTTTACTCCCCCACATACCTCCATATTTAATGCACACCCATACGACCTTCTCTTTCTACAGCTCCACTTCACATCTGCCTGTTACTATGGGAATTGATAAGCAGTGAGCCAGAGGGGCATATATAGTAAAGTGTGGGTATGAGACTTATACATTCATATTGAATATGAAATTGGTATCCCCATTATCTATCATCTCTTGGCCGTGTTTGAGAGGGTGGAGTATCGACTGGAGGAGTCTCGGGTGGGGGTGGGGGGTGTTAGTTGGGGCAGGGGGGTTTGCTGTGGTTAGGGTGGTTGGGGGTATGCGTAGAGAGACTGCCAGTGGTCTTTTGGGCGAGGGTATTGTTGGGGGGTTGGGCTGTTGTATTAAATGTTCACTGCACACAGGAAAGCTGATATGTTGGTATATAATCAAATCAAATCAAATGACTACTACATGCACATTATATACCAACATATAACATATAACATGAGTAAGAGAGGGACTTAGGAAATGTAGAAATTTGTGTGTGTGTGCGTGCGTGTGTGTGTTAGGGATGCGGGATTGTTATGGAGGATGGCACATTCATGTGATAGAAAGTTGGGGGCTGGTGAATGCTAGCAGCGGTGGTTGGAAGGCCATTGATTGTAGCTGGTATACTTAATAAAGAACATATCAGATAGATATAGCTTAGAGGTTAATGTGTTTTCATTGGAGAAGTTTTCCTCATATTCACACGGAATAAGTTGATTTGAAGGTTTATGAACCATACTGGTAAAAGAAGGTTTTGGGCTAAGAGTGAAGTACAAATGCTAATATTAGCATTGCCAGATGGCAGAGCTTGTGTGAAACTCCGGAAGTATCTCTGAACCAAAATAAGCTTTTTTGTCCCTTTTAATATCACAGCCACCCATCATAGAGAGAGAGAGTTGTCTTCACATGTCTACATCACATTCTGTGCACACACAGGCACACTTTTTTGTCTTATTGTCATTTTGAAGTCCTTTCATTGATATAATTATCAGTGCAGTGAAAATTGTTTTTGTAAAAAAAAAAAGAGAGAGAGAAAAAACACTGTTTTTGTGAGTTCTAGCCATATGTCCTCACTGTCAGATAATCTGTCCTTAGGAGAACATTTGGCCCCATCAATATATAAAAATGTACCCTCACATACACCTTGTATAATAAAGTCATGGCAAGCCTTGTAAGTTATGTTTTGTTTTTGTTCCAAGCCTACAACCCTACAACCCCCCTCTCTTCCTGCCTTGGCACTCATCCCTATCTCGTCACCATGTCATGATAACATGAGAATCTTTGGGGAAAGTTAAAAATAGCACTTCTCAGAGTCACTCATTATTTAACAAGGAGCCATTCTTCTCACTTTTCATTCCCAGTGTGGTGGGAGTGGAAGCACATCTTCATGAAGATATTCAGTAATAAATTTGGAAGACTAGCATGGCAATTTGTATGGATTGGTTGTGACTTGAAAAAAAAAATTTTTTTAATTTTTTTTTATTATTTATAGTCCTAATTGTCTTATTTAGAAAAGTGTCCCAATGTTGTATACCTCTGCTGTATATCTCTGCAGTTGCTATAAAGGCATCACTGAATAACAAATTATTAAAGGCAAACTTTATAACCAATATCATGTAGCTTTAAGGCTTTTGCACATGAGGTTTTCATTTGGGGATGTTTTTAAGCAGCCTGTTTTCTTCCATTGTCTTTTTCCTTGTACACCTTTTCCTCTCCCTCTCTTTCTCCTTTCACCTGTCCGCCTACTCTATCCTCTCTGTGCTTTTCTCCATCTGTTCCACCCTGTTAGGATGAGAGTTCGGTGAGTAGTGAAGACCTGGATATGGCTGAGCCAGCATGGGGCTCTACTGAGCGCGCTCCAGCAGCAGCAGCGCCCAGCGGCACTCCTGAGCCACGACCAGAGAGGAAGGCCACACCCCCACAACCTAGCATCAAAGAGGAGGAAGGTTAGACAATGCTGTCTATCAAAATTCATCTAATTTTCTCTTTCTATTCAGTAGGGACAGCTAGGTTTCATTGCCAACTCTGGTCTCTCCGAATACAACACAGCACGTATACTTCAATTTAAAAACAGCAAAGTAACTCGTTAGATTATACACAGGATAATGAATAAAGCAGATCTGTAATAAATCATTTTCTTTCTGAAACACCAAGAGTTTTGAGTATATAAACGTTTAAAAGGGAGAGATGTAATGCAATACATACTACCAATTACATTAGCTACGTCTTATTTAGTAAAATCTAATAGGAAATCTGACTCCATCGATATAGGTTAAAAAAAAGGCTAAATTAAAATGCTATAAATTTGTATGGCATATATATCCAAGTACTATTTCCTTAAACAGTTTTTAAATGTTGTAAAATGTTTAAGTTTTAACAGTGTTAATATTTGCCATATTTTAATAGATAATGCCACCTGTGTTTCATGCATTCTTATTGTTACCATGTTCAATAATATAACATTTTAGATTTATATTAATATGGTATGATATAATCTTGACTAAGTAATATAATTGGTTAAAATTGCATTAGGCTCAGACTTTTGGACCTTATCGTATGAATTGAGATTGTTAAAAGTCAGGTAAGTGCCTTGTGAAGATCATTTTTGATGGCTAGTCCATTACAGCCTATTTTCAGTACTTTGCTCTTACACTTGTCAATTATATACTGAATGGGTACCTTTTAAAATGGATGCCAGAGTTATCTTGAACCATTAAGAGAAGTTTGAAGGCTTTCAGAAGCTTCTTGCCATACCACTTAGGCTAGTTTGGACTTGCTGAAAGTTTTTGATGCAGTCTGCTTCATGCTAACTGATTATTTCAACAAAGTATGAAATGTATGTTTTGGGATAAACATGATATTGTTTAGAAGCATGACAGTCATAATTACACATTCATTTATTTATTAAACATTAAGCTCTTTTTGCTCAAAACAATTTCCACTTTTCTGCTGCCTTTAGACATCTCAGTTTCCACAAGTATATTAGATCATTTTGTCTTTTTCCATGAATACACTACACATACAATATTCAGTCCCTCTGTTTCACTCTGTCTCTTGTGGCTCCATTCTGTTCTGTGCTTGGACTGATTGCAGCAGAGAGGAGGGTTTTCTAAAATGGCCGCTTGGGGAGGGGCTGGTGGGTCACTCAGAGCCAGGCCGGGGAAAGGAGGAGCAGCTTGCGCTGCTGATTTTGTGGGTTAATCCTGTGTAACCACGGATGGAGAAAGAGTAGGAAGAGCAGCGCATAGGTCTCAGGCTGTCTTGCCATTGACAGAGAGCTGTGGAGGCTCCAAGGGGAATTATCTTAAAGAGAGATGAGTGTTAGGAACAATGGTCAGGGGTCAGCACCAGGTCAGTAGGTTACCCTCATCTACTGTAATTGCATGGAAGGGCCTATTTTCCCTTGCCATCCTTTCAGGAAGCTGTCTTAAAGGTCACTAATGCCTGCCCACAAAATTTGTACAAAAAACATTTGGGTGCCCAACACTTTGCACAGCACTGTATATACTGTATATTCAGATGCATAAGTAGTCTCAGTTTTGTGCAGCACCAGAACCATAATTTTAAGACATCTACCAGATTTGTGGAAGATTACAAGATTACACATTTATTCGCCTTTTAGTAGTACTTCTCCAATTTCTTTAACTTCCTATGCTCCTTCCCTCTCCTCCTACACATGCTATTAAGTGTGTGCCTTTATGGGCTCTGTGTAAATTGACAATACAACAAGGTCAGTGGATGCAGATGATTCACTGCTTCAGACCACTGAATAAAATTTTGTTCACATTGAACGTTCTGAGGTCAGGTTCCTAATTTATGGGAAGGTGCACTCATTCACAATTGTCTCACAGCATATCTCATGTTTTATTACTAACCTGGACAAGGTTATGCTGATAATATTCTGAATTCATCTGGAGATTAGATTTTAATTAAGATCATTTTCTTTTAAATTCCTTTCAGTGGGCATTGAGGTAAAAGTGTATGGGGGGGGATGTACAGTGGATTATAAATTGATTGTTGTAAATCAAAATTGTCCAGTCCTCACCATCATGGTGTACCTATTATAATTTTCACTGCTATTTAGTTAAGTGCTGAGGTATAATATTAACCTTGCTGATTTCTTCAACTACTACAAATCAGCCTCTGTTGTTTTGGCTTGTATAATGTTTTCAAATGCTCATTTGACCCTTCGTCATCTTTCAGGTTTTCCCTTCAGGGGTCGCCACAGCGAATCATCTCTCTCCACCTATCCCTATCGTCTGCATCCTCAACACTTGCACCCACTAGCTTCATATCCTCATTTATTACATCCATATACCTCCTCTTTGGCCCTCCTTTTTGCCTCCTTCCTGGCAGCTCCATGTCCAACATTCTCCTACCAATATACTCACTCTCCCTCCTCTGAACATGTCCAAACCATCTTAATCTGGCCTCCCTAACTTTGTCCCCCAAACGTCCAGCATGAGCTGTCCCTCTGATGTACTCTTTCCTAATCCTGTTCAACCTTGTCACTCCCAAAGAGAACCTCAACATCTTCAGCTCTGCTACCTCCAGCTCTGACTCCTTTCTCTTCCTCAGTGACACTGTCTCTAAACCATCTCACCACTGTGGCCGGTCTCACCAGTGAAATGCTCATTTGACCCTAAATAATTTTTATAGAGAAATTAGAAATAGCTAAACATGTAAACTTAAATGCTTGAACCTAAATGCTTTGAATGAACTTAAGCTACCAGAGAGAGAGAGAGAGAGAGAGAATTATATATTGTTATAAATATGTGTTATAACACATGACTATGAATTTTAGACAGATCAAGATTCTGAGCATCACTTATTCCCTTTGGTCAACACTTAAAGTTACTACCACAGAGCATTGACCTTTTAGAAACAGTCCAAATATAAACTCTTCAGAAAAGTAGAACCTTTAAACCATAATATTTTTCTAAAAGTTTACTTATGCAGTAATGGACTCATGCGATGTGCTGAGACACTTCATTTACAGAAAGATGCACATTGATGGTATATATGCACATAGTGACAAATATTTATGTATAGCTAAGGATAGTTGGATATGTTTCCACAGATCTAAACATCAGAAAAATCAACCAAGAAAGACAAATGTATATATCCTTTATAGTTAATATCAAGTGTATTATGTATAGGAATTATGGCAAAGCATTGGATTGGATGTTGTTTTGAAAAACAAAACTGATCAAACAAATGCCTCAAAAATATTATGCATGAAAACTAACTATTCATATAAGTATAAATCATTGAATTATAAGATATACATTCCAGCTTATTGCTACTCTTGGGCAGCTTTGGATATCTTTTGGAGATTTATAGCTTGAGGACCGTAGACACAATGTGCTGCTTCATTTCATCCACCATAGTGAATACAACTATTTAGGTGAGGTGGTACTGAATCAGTTTTCAGTTAATTGTCTATTGCTGTGCTTGACTACTCTCATGAATAGAATAACATTATGGCTCTTTCATGTGCAATAAAGACAAAAACACATACTTTTCAAATGGAAAAAAACATAGTTAGTTGGGAAGATGGACAATGGAACAAATGATTGAATTCCATTGTCCATCTTCAAATTTAATGTATCAACTGCATTTTGTTGCCTTGTACCCATGTGCAATGACAGTAAAGTTGAATCGAATCAAATCTAATCAAAGTAAGTATCTATACCAGAAAAATAATAGTAGGAAGATGGTCTTAGAAGGTGTATGTGCATGTGTGTGATTATGCTGTATTATTTTGGGTACCATAGTCTCTGGAGTGTGTGCGTGCAAAGAGAAGGACACTGATGTTGCTGTCTCCTGAGGGAGTTCAAGCTGGGTGGGGGAGTGAGTGTTGGTTTGTCAAACCCACCTTTCTGAAAGCAGAGGGAGGAGGAAAAGAATATTGCCAGGGGGCATTTTTTGGAAAACGGAAGCTTTTACTAGACAGCTTGCTACTACAAATTGTGAAATATGATTTTGTTTAAGTTTTTCTGAAGCAGTTAAAGGACCTTGTGTGTGGTTGGTGTGCATTATCTATTTGATAATTAAAGGTATACATGGAAAGAGCTGCAACCCCTTCCTCCATTGCCTTTTCTCTTAATAGAGGGAGATATCTGGATGCTTTTACCGTCCTTGTCCTTCCCCCATCCACTTTTCTGTGCATCAGCTTGGTCTTCCCCCATCTGCTGTTCTTTCTGTTTCTGTAAGCCTTGTTCTAATGCACCTCTCTGATGAAGGCTCCAGATCCTCCCTCCCTCTCTGTCTCTCTCTCTTTCTCTCTTCTAGTAATCTAACCCTGATCTGACTCTCTCTGTACATACATACTCACTGACCAATACACATTAGCCACACACATATAAGTATAGATGCATACATGCATGCTCTTAATGAATGGACACATCCTGCTGATCAATGTAGAACATCCTGAAGGAGTTAAAATCATTGAGAGATTTGATCATAATAAACTTAACAGGGTTAGAGGAATACACTTTTCTGCTATATTATTTGTTAGCCAAATTTTTTCTTTTATTTTATTAGTAAGGTTGGCTAGTTGGTAACAGTGCATATGTGAGGGGGAAAACATTGCTAATTTTTTCCCCTTTCTTTCTCCTTCCCTTCCTCCTTTTGGTATCCTCTCCTCTGACAGATGACTCCTCCTCTGAGAGTGCCAGCACTAATGGGCTCCCCTCCCTCGCACCTCCCACCACTGCTGCTGTGGTCACTGGGGGCGTTTCTGTGACAGATGGCATGATTCCATATGAAGAGGTGAATAGCAATGGAACCACAGCACCACTGGACTTCAGCACCACCTCATCCTCTTCATCCTCAGAGGAAGGCCAGCAGCCCCTCAACCTGAGTGATAGGCTGTTGCCGGGGGTTACTCCCCCACTTGCACCATACCCTGCTGACCCCAGCAGGAAATACACAATCAAAACAGAATATGGCAACAAGGTGAGAGAATAACCATTTCTCTTAAATTACAGAGTATTCATCATGTAAGCCATGCGTTGTCTCTAAATGTCATATTACCTGCTGTGGAGCATTGTGGGATTTCAAGAGTATGCTCTATATTCTCCTCTCTGCTTTTAGTAGGCATAGAAAAACATTTAAAAAAAAAAAAAAAGATTCCAGGACTGTAACATACACACACCTGATATATTTCACAAGAAATAGGAATTGACTCCAGATTGTGCAAATGAAATAATGAGATAAAATAATTTATTTATGTGATTTATTTGTGTGATTCCAGTCTCCTCAGTACAGCTCAGGAAGCTATGACTCGGTAAAGACTGAAGTGAGCATGTGTACCGAAGACTTGAATACAGCACGCACTCAGGTCATGGATGATGACGATGATGATCATGATGATCACGACGACAGTGACAAGATTAATGACACAGAAGGTCTAGACCCAGAGAGGCTCAAAGCTTTCAATGTGAGACATTTTATTCTTTTCTTGATTACATATATTTTTGCAGTTTCTCCCTTTATTAATTACTCTTAGATTTTCCGTATTTTTACCATTTACATTTCTTCATCTTTCAATCAGTAGCACAGTCTCTTCTTCTCCTTTCATCCTGCCCTCTGTCAAATGTTTGTGCAATTTGTAATATGGTTAAGAAGCGAGGATCCTCATCTCTTTACATTTTCACAGTTTCCTCCACATTCCTTTGTGATTTTCTTTTCATTTTGCCCATTCCATCTGCAATTCCTTTCTGCCTCTCATTTTTTCTCAATCACTCAAAATTACTGCCATTTCCCTCTCACTACCAGATGTTTGTACGGTTGTTTGTGGATGAGAATCTGGACCGGATGGTGCCCATTTCCAAGCAACCAAAGGAGAAGATCCAGGCCATCATTGAGTCCTGCAGTCGCCAGTTTCCAGAGTTCCAGGAGCGAGCTCGTAAACGCATTCGCACCTACCTCAAATCCTGCAGACGCATGAAGAAAGGAGGCTTTGAGGTATAAAATTTACACAGTATATGTGTTATTAAAATATAAACACGCTCGTTTCTTAAAGCTTGTTTAGGACATGTAAAGGATTTTTAATGACGAGGTTTCTCTTGTATTCTAAATTTTTCAGACTTGTATCTGATTTAAGGCTGGTAGATGCAGCTTTATGTTTAACATAAATTTTGGCCAAATTTAAAATGAATCTTTGATGCAAATGCTCTGACCAGCTTTCTCTTAACCTGCTGTTTGCAAGGTTTAGGCCAAACATGAACATACCTATAGAGCTCTATCTTACTATTTATACTAGCATTGCAGTGTGTATCATCCTTGGTGTGTTTACTTACATATTACTGTTTGCCTACTTTCGCTTCTGCTCAGACACGGCCCACCCCGCCACACCTCACCTCTGCCATGGCTGAGAACATCCTGGCAGCCGCCTGTGAGAGCGAGACACGCAATGCTGCCAAGAGAATGCGCCTTGACATATACCAGAATCACGTGAGTACTTGTGTATTTGTGTGAGAGCGACAGAGAGATGGATACATATATGTGGGGAAGAAAGAGAAAGAATCTGATGAGAAATTTTGCAAGACACTAAATTACAGTAACATGCTGGCTGGAATTATAATGTTCTTTCTTCTGTAAATTCCTACCTCTAACAATCACAGCTAATGCAGAGCATGGGCAGCGTAACTGTAACAATAAAAAAGCACTAATTATATGAAGCAAATTAAGAAGATGAAGGAAAAATTACTTTGAAATTAGGAATTAACAATTTGGAGAAATAAATTATGAAATAAATTAAGAAGAAACCCTGTATTTTGTCAGAATGTATAGAATGTGTAATGTTTTTCACTGCTGCCCTCTGTAGGACGAGCCAGTTATTGCAGACAAACCCAACTCCAGAGACCCAGCCGCTGTGGCCCACTCAGGCTTCTCATTGGCTGCCTCAGCCTACTCCCAGGACCAGCTGTACACCAATGGGGGGCTCAATTACAGTTTCCGTGGTTACGGAGCCCTAGGCAACAGCCTGCAAAGCAGTGCAACAGCACAGAGCAATGGTTAGTGGCTAAGTGCTTTAGAGGCAAGTATTTTTACCTGAAAGATATGTGCATCATCCTGTTCTCTCTACTAACTCTTTTTTATTCTCTCTCTCTCTCTCTCTCTCTCTCTCTCAGGTCCCACTGACTTGAGTATGAAGTCTGTGGGCTCCAGCTCCTCCTCTTCAAGCTCTAATAGTCACGGTCAGGGCGGTGGAGGCGGAGGAGCGTCGGCTCAGCTCAGCCCTCCTGAAGTCACGGCAGTGCGGCAGCTCATTGCCGGCTATCGTGAGTCTGCCGCCTTCCTGCTTCGCTCAGCCGATGAGCTTGAAAACCTCATTCTACAGCAGAACTGAAACTCCACACACGGTCGCAAACACAGACACACGCACACATGCATATGCTCTTACATACAGATATACACTCACAATACGTGATCAGATGTGCACAGTTAGCAGCATACATGAATTGGGATATGCACACAGCACATTAAAACGTATATGTAGCTACATGGCCACAAGCAGATGCACAGATGTACTACAAATACACACACACACACACACACACACATGCATGCAAAGAGTCCCCTTTCTTTATAGAGCTACCTATTGCATTCTTCATGATAGCCTTATTGTCATCATAGTGTCTTTGCCCTATTCCCTTTGCCCTCAATTAGATTTGTAACAGGGCACAACTCTCTGTACAAGGCTTCGTTAAACTACTGTTCTCTTAATGCCAAAGGCCATGATCTGAGAAGGCCTGATCTGTGAGGCTGTGCAGTTACATGACCAACACAGGTTTGACTTTAAAATGATGTCACTGTACAGAGCACAATCTATGATGCAAAAGCCATCCGATGGCTGACTAGTGACAAACACTGCAGCACTTGTGGGAAATAGGTTTATGTGATTCTACACAATCAGTTTAGTATGACCCAGTATTGCGAGTGTGACTGGAGCAGACAGATTATGTCATTTCCAAGGCATCATATTTGGATCATTACCATCCAACAGTCACTGACCATTATTTTCACAGCTGGAGTGTTTATAGGGTGTGGGAACTTTTGCAGCCATACAGAGTGTTGCAGCATAGGTGTGCAGTTGATGCATTGATGTGTAATTTTAATTTAATGAAAATGAAAGGAATAAGGGACTAATATAGGCACAAATGGACCATTCTCCTCAAATTTATAGTGCTCATTGGTAAGCCAAATCTTTTTTGGTTTCTTGTTCCAATATGCTCTCGTTCAGCTATGCGACAATTACAAACTGGGTCGAATGACTTGAGAACCAGCCATACCAAAAGATAGAGCACAAACCATCTCTCTGGTTTTGCCCAGCCAGAATACAAAAAGAATGTGCAGTGAAAATGCACTGTCTGCAATTTCAAGCCCTAGTTAGATTCTTAAAACGTTCAACTGGGGTGTATTTTGCATAACAGGCTACATTACACTCCAGTGTCATGTGGGCCAGACCAAAAAAAAAATCAGTAGACCGGTAACAAATCAGTAAGTCCTCTTAAATGTGTTCATTTGTCTGCAATTGTATAAGTTGCAGATGAATTGAACATGAATCACATACAAAATAGAACAGTGCAATTCATTACTGAAAAAAATTCCAAATGTTGACTTTACATACAGACTATTATATCCATAACTATTTATCCCCCTTTCACATATTGTAGTGAAGAATTCCTTATAATTCACGTTTTAAAATGTTTCTTCATTTCGTCCCCAATTTGGTCATCTGCCAATACCGAGCTGCCAGCCAGCTCTCCCTATCATATAACAAAGACATTTAAAGGCAGCCAACTGCATCTTTTCGAACTGCTGCTACTCAGAGCGTATGGGATTCATACTCGCAACCTCCTAACTATCATTAGCACATTTTTGTAATATTTTTTTCCCTAGTGTAATAACAAGGACTATCTCTGTGTTTCACATTTCAATTCAATTATAGACCATGAGACAGTTATGAACATGAATTCTAAATTGCTGGACCATGCTTTTATTGGCCCAATCCCAGCCCTCAGGCCAATATACATATTGGCTATATATATACATCACCCTTGCTTTAAGTGATTTATCTGGGGAGATATCTAATATTTGATTGATGCTACTGAGGTTGGGAATAAGGTGCAATGTATATGATAATATTTTTAGTGTGTTGTCTGAAAATTTAATATAGACACACTTTTTAGGACATAGTTCCATTCTTTACATACATACACTTTTCTCATATATAAAGAAACATACAAACAAAGGCTCTATTCAACAATTTGATTTATGTTGAGTGCTACAGATGTTTAAATTCTGTCAAATGGGCATGTCAGACTGTTGGACATTATGCAAATGAAGCTGCGCTGAGATACTTAAAACCCCACTCTTAACCCTTCCTCCACACCCCATTGCCTTTGCAACCCTTTATCCTCAGCACTGCAATGACTTCTGGGAAACACACTCACAGAAAAAAAACAAACAAAAAAAAGATATAAGACGAAGGACTGCATTTCCCATGCTGCATTGCAAACAATTTTTTTTTTTTATGTTGTGAATGCTGCTCTTGTTTTCTAACCTCATGACTAAGTCACTTTCATACCGCACGGGGACCAATCAAAATCATCAGAGGGACTTGTTTATGTACATATGCATACATGTTTAAGCGAAGGGACCTAATTATCAGTTGAAATAGGCCAAAGCTTAAAAAAAACCCTCCATACTACTTATGTCAGAATTTATGTGATGTCAGTCTTACCAGATAATGGTTTCTGATGGGCTGGACACCTCAGTGATTTTCAGATTAATTAGAGGTGTAACACTTACATCTCCTATTCCTGTCATGGAAATTCAGCTGAATATGATGCAGTGCACAGAGCTATTTTACACTGCACGCTATGACTCTCAGCTCCCTTTTGCTTGTCTCACGCCCCCATGTTAATTTCAAACATGTCACCAAATTCAGGCCTCGCACAAAAAGACACTGTATAAAAAAAAAAAAAAGCAAAAGACAATCCTGGAGAAGTTTAAACAGTGTAAGCTTATGTGAGCTGTGTGTCTCAAGCCTTCATGTGATATAGCAACCTTTCAAGTGTTGTAGCCATAACCACAAAATTATAATGAACCAGAAAAACAATTCCTACTGGGGGTGTTAGGTAAAGGGAGCAATGCATTTCCACTAGTTAACTGTACCCACTTACTTTAATCTAATGTTTGTGTGTATTTTATATTCTTTTATATATTTGTCATTACTTTATAAGTCTGCAGGGTTTATAAAGTTCTTTATGTATGCTTCTAAAGGGAACTGTCTCCTTGGATAAAAACAAATCTGAGTATAACAAAAAACTTAAATATACCAGAGAATAATCTGATAAAGGCTAGACAGGAATCATCATTTGGGTTCACATCAGATTACATCTTAAATTAAATTAACCTGGAATATTGTAGCACTTTATGGCTTGGTTAATTTAGTAAATGTCTTAAATCTGGAATCATAAGAAATGATAAAAAAAAAAACGTTATACGTTACTATACCTGGGTTTAGAGTTATTTATTTATTTATTCATTTGATGAACATTTTATTTAACAAAATTATTTGAAAGACACACTTGTCTTGGTGAGATCTGCATCCTAACAGAAAATGGACTCAGTATATTGGCGTTCTATCGTCAGATACTGTGAGGAACGATTTGGCGACGGGAATCTGTCCGATTTCCCATGAGTACTTTAAAAAAAAAAAGGAGTGTAAGTTAAGGAGTGGTTCAAACACATAATGGTATGTCCTCTTGCTCTACATTATATTTTTGTTATGTTTTCTTTAGTCAGGTTTCATGTATTTATGTTCAGATTTGTTCGAAAAACAAAGAGGTCTGAGAGCTGTGTAATGCTTCACAAGGAAAAATGCAAGATACACATATATATACACAAACATGCTCACAAACACACATTGGAAAATAAATATTTGGAGGTAAAAAAAAAAAAAAAGAAAGAAAGAAAGAAATGCTATGACTTATTTTTTTATAAGTGCAGCAAAGGTCTGCAATCAAAATGTGGTAACAACCATCGCCTGTGTTCTTTTCATTTGTGGTGCTTTGTAAGATTATTGTTATTGTTATTACTATGATTATTGTATTTGATTTGTTTCTACTCCTGTACCTGCCTGGAAACTGTAGGCTGATGCCTGGTTTCTCTTTGTATACCAATGTGAAGCTTTGTATTATTTCTTTCTGGTTCTGACTCAGTGGAAGTGTGTGATGTTTACATGTACAGAGGATTAGATTCTTTTTGTTGTTGGTTTATTTTTTTCTTTCTTGTTTCTTTTTTATTTCTTTTCTTTTTTTTGTTGAAGACCCACATATCCAGCCTCAGTTTGTGACTTCAATTCGTTTCCTTAATCTTGTGCATGGAGGGGCAATGTTATGTTAGAAAGTTATAGAGACTTGGTTAAACCACTGTTAAGGTCCTTGCACACTTATAATGCATAAAGTGAATATTTGTGACTGTCATTTGTCCACAGTGGTTCATGTGAGTGTCCCAGAACATGAGAAAACTCTCATTGTGCTTTTATTCCTCAGACATGAGTCTAGTACAACTGTTATAGAAGCCTGTTTTCATTTGCAGGTGTGTGTTACCTCTCTGTTAAACACTGTTCAGTTTTTGCACTTGAGAAGTGTGTTACTTCCTCAGCATTAGTTCAGAATGAATCAGGGTTGGGATCCATGTGCAAGGGCCTTGAGAGGCAACATTTCAGTCATTGATTGTGGATGAAGGTGCTGGATCAGAAAAAAAAGCAGAGAGAGAGAGAGAGAGAGAGCTTCTTATCAGCTCAAAGTGCAACACCAGTTGTCCTTCTCATAATACTACACAATGGACCTGTTTGGTTAATGAGCTTCAAATGATTTTTATTACTACTTTCACACACAAAACTTGAAACAAATATTTTACAAGTAAAGCCAGTGAGCTAAGGGAAAGCGTAGCCTCCCTCAAACTGGTCCGGTTAATTAAAAATTTCCAATGTGATTAAGGCCTGCTATCTTTGAATTTGCACTTTGACCTTTTGTAGAAGCTTCTCAGTGATTTTAAAAGCCATTCCCCTCATGTTGTTTGCCCATATGGGGAACATAGGAACCTCAGGAACTGTTGAATCTCTGAGTTTGTGTGTGTGTGTGTGTGTGTGTTTTTTTTTTAATCCAGGCCAATATGTCCTGACTGACCAGTCCTCATGCTCTCTCTCAGCTACCACATCATTTATATCAAATTTGCTATATATCCTTTTTTATATTTATTATTGTGATTTAAAAGTGAATCTTCTTTTCAGTACATGTGGCTGAATATTTGAATTCTTTAGAAAAGTGTTGATACATATAAATATATATCTGAATATATGTGAAGCAACTAAAAGATGGAAAACATGGCAGGTAATTCCATTTATGTTTGTTTCATGCAAAAAAAAAAAAAAAAGAAAAAAAAAACACGAAGAGGTAGAAAAAAAAATGACTCGGGTGGGAGAGTTTCCCACCTTTTACATATCACTTTGATGAGAGACTCATTATTGTCTGAAAAAGACTCTTTTTACATTTTCAATGTGGTGTCGTCTGAAAAACTGTCGGGTTTTCCACTTGCTGCAAAGTTGCTAGTTTCTTTCCTCCAGAGGTGTGTGTCACTGAGTTGCTGAATAAAACAGTGAGCTGCATTGTGGTCTAGACTATTTTTTTATACTCATATGCACCATTAGTTCCCAGTTATGTATATATATGTATATCATATATATACACTACCAGTCAAAAGTTTGGACACACCTTTTAATTCAGTGTTTTTTGTTTAGGGATTTATTTTCTACATTCTAGAACAATACTGGAGATTTCAAAACTATGAAATAACACACATGGACTTAAGTAATCCATATGTAATGACAACAAAAAACAGTCAGTTGTTATTTTAAGACACGAAGGTCAGGTGTTCTGGAATAGTTCTTGCAAGAACAGTATTGTCAAGTGCATTTGCAAAACCCATCAAGCACCATGATGAAACTGACTTACATGAAGACCATCCCAGTAAAGCAAGACCAAAACTTACCTCTGCTGCAGAGGAGAAGTTCATTTAGAGTTACCAGCCTCAGAAATCACCAATTAACAGCACCTCAGATTAGAGCCGTTATGAAGGCTTTACAGAGCATCAGTAGCAGACATATCTCAGTATCAACTGTTCAAACGACATTATTGTGTATTCCGGCCGCCTTCAGCATTATTTTACAATGTAGAAAGAAATAAACATCAGGAAAGACCATGGAATTAGAAGGTGTGTCCAAACTTTTGACTGGTAGTGTACATAATATGTATATGTTATTTATATATGTTATATATATGTTAGCATGACAAGAATTTATCAAGGTTATCACATTTAGAATAGAAAAATAAATAAGAAAGACATTACATTTCGAAGATTTAGATTCTTGGCCCTAAACAGAGGTATTGTCCTGGATTTCCCTTACAAGTTTTCGCCATTTAGGCCATTTATAGGGAGCAGTATATTTGATCAAACATTGTGTAAAAACAGCACTACAGTGTCCTGAAACTTTATCATTTTTTGCTGGTACTAAAGGTCCCGTGCAATGTTAATTTCCCAGCTTTGCTGCATTTTAAAATCAATAACCAAAATAAGATGGCAGCTGTGCAAAAATTAACACTAAGGTACAAGAAACATAAGCCGTAAGCTAAGACACATAAGCCATCCACACCAAATTCTATTTTATTCCACAATACAGGAAGGATAAATTTTCCTCTGTAGCCAGAAACATCTCTGAAAGGTTAAACAGTGGTGAGTGGGACAAGGAATAGGGACAGATAGTTGCGTCTGCACCTGTTCAAACTCAATTAAGTTGAAATGGCAAGAGAATTATCAATTAGTAACACATGTTAAATCAATTTGACATTTTTTTTCAAGAGTTAAGTAGGCTATGCCGTTCCCCAGTGATGCTAGATGCTCAATCTCTGTTATTCACTAGTCAAAGATTGACTTTAGCTGATGGGAATGTGTAGTGTTCTCTTTTTTGGTTGGTATTTTTGGATACTAAATCGCTTTGAGACCCAGAAATTGCTTTTGGCACCAGGTAATGGGGTCGCCGTGTTCCTGGGTGTTTGCTGGTGATGGATCTACTGGTCAGCTCACTACAAAGTAAACTCATGTGACCAATGCATGTCCATCATTTATTGATTCTACAATAAATTTGTTTACTTCAACAAGTGTATTCTGGTGGTGCTCATTCAAATATTCCTGTATTTATTTATATGGTCAAAAACAAAAACCTCACACACATACTAGTCATGAAAAAGCTTCCAAATGTTGCATATCCTAAAGCAATATTCTAATGACTTTACATAGACTAGAGTAATATCGCTTAGGTTGTTAACTCGGGTTAGTAAGTGAGCTTGGTTAGTGACGATGTAAATAACAATAAGAGTAAAACATTATGTATGTGTACGTTTGTATGTGCTTGTGTAGGTTTGCTATCGGGACACACATGCAGTTTTACACATTTTATCTAAATATCCTCAGTTTTCATATGAGCTTCTGCCAAGCATCTGTGTTTATCTGTATTACCTCCTATATAGAACAATACATTTCACTAAACAACAAGTGCGTACTAGAGAAGTATAACTAATACTTTCACCAGCTGCTACTGAACTGCCATGTGCTACAACTACCATGCAGATACACCAGAGAGCAGCAGTGTGACAAAGAATCAGCACACAAGAAAGCAGCAAGACTTCAGATTTATAAAAACAACAAACAAAGCGGCTATTGTATGCCTGCACATCAACCTTTATCTTCATTGGTTTAATTTTAGATTAACTAACAATTTCTATAAAGCTGTTATGGATTTTATGTTATTGACCACTACTGCCTCATGCCCTCGGTCTGACTGGCCCAGATATGGTTATGTTTGACATGTCATGAAATTAATGTTATGTTCATTACTCTTTTAAGGATTAGCAGGTGGCTATGAGATCCTGCCACTTTGAGAGGAATCCCAAATATCATACATAGTACCTGTGCATCCAAGAGCTCACTATCCAACAAACTCTGAGATATTTTTTCTATGAAAACCCATCTGAACACACTCTCATAAACCCCCAGAGGACCAGAAATTGTGTATTTAAAGTTTGTTGCCTAATAAGCATTCTTCCTTTTAAGCGCTTGTATGTGAATCTGCCACAGACGACCATAGCAGTTGTGCTTCACATAGGGTCTAATACTGAGGTCTTCATATAAGTTTTACATGCAGACAGTGAGCTATTTGTTTAATTGATTTCCTAATATACTGAATGAAATATTTCAATGAAATTTAATGTCTTTATGTAGTCAACTATGTTAGGCTTCTGTTTTTTACATGCTGCTAGAGGCAGTGTTTTGGAAAATTCTGTGGCTGTGGCACATGATATAGCTGTCGGAAGCGTATGACTGGAGATTTTTTGTTTTTGATCCAGGCCTTGTGTAGGCCTTGCCCAGGGAAGTAAGCAAAGTATGCACTAAACCCCTTACATCACAATGTGTTAATCAAAAACAGCTTCAAGGCTCAGGAAATACTCCTGAATGTAAAAAATCTTTACCACATAGCCTCTAGCAGCTGTTTTGTGAATGGTGTATACCTGCTCAGCTTACTTAAGGGACTACTGGACAGCAATCCATTTACATTTAAGGCATTATCCCTTATCCAGAGTAACTTACAGAAGTGTTTTGAAGTCTTAATCAATAAAAACATTCTGATACTGGTTCACTAGGTATTGGAAAAAAAGTACAAAACCCTGACAGGGAGACAGTTTAGCATGAAAAACACAAAAGACTACACAAGAAAGTTCTACTTTAAATGTTTATGTAGCAGCCTTTGCAGTGTACAACACAGCCATGAAAGGCATCTCTCTGTGGGCTCATAGGCTTGTCAAGGCACTTTTATTTGCCATAGACACCTAAGCGCTCATCATGGGATCTGCCTTTTCAGACCCTTGAGACCAAGGTCAGACCATATTTTGCATTTACCATATGCAAGATGACAAGCTGAATTGAGTCTTTGAAAAACTGCCTTTTCTCTAGCAATCACAGTGAAAAGAGATGGAGATGTTCTCATGCTTAGTTTGCCCTGCATGTGTTGATAGCCAAATGACTAAAGAGTGACCTTCTATCTGAATCCAGGATTGCTGCCCATGGTCACATCACCCAACACTGTCAATCAGTAGGCTGACCTGGCAGCCTTTAGTAGATAACCATAGTTCATTGTCACTTGGAACTACCACTAACCTAGTGAGGCATTTCAAGTGAAATATGGCTTTATGACAATGATACTTATTACAGTTACAGCTTCATATATCACTATGTGACTGTGTTGGAAGGTTTTGGCATGCACATGCATTTGCATGCATGAGCCTCACCTAGAATAACTAGCATTTGCAATAGCACCATCACTTAAAGTCAATCTGTGACCTTTTATCTGTAGAAAGGTTTTCATGCTCAGTTACTGTATTCATGTGCAGTAGGCTGCATGAGTGACCAGTAACATTGTAGCACAACTGTTAGTGAGAGAAAATGTCTAGCACTTTAATTCCAAGTCACTTAAATTTACCCCAAGTTTATTAGGAACACCTGTAATGTAAAACTCAGCCAAAACCAAGTATTTTAAGTGATCACATGCACAGACTCACCTATACTGGGCAGTTAAACATGGGGGGTGGGGGGATTCTTAGTCTTTTGGGTTGTAAAGAGTAAATATTTGTGTTTCCAGGCCTTCCACTCAGGCCAGTCTGGTCCTTCTCCTTTAATCTCTCTCATCAACACAGTATCACGTTTTTTTTTCTCCAGTTAAACTAAAGCCCTTGACCGAAAGCTCTTTAGGATTTTATTAATTGTGTTGCTACCACATGACTGGCTAGTAAGTGTGCAGGGTTTCATAATAAATTGTAAATTGTGTATATTTCCATATACTTATATCAGTTTTGATATCTCCCTTTATTATAGGTGTTGTGCAGAAAATTCTTTTAAAAAGATTAGTACATTAATACATCAACACAGCCTGCCTGTCAGATTTCATCACGGCATTGTTTTTGGTCATAATGATAACAAACTGGACTTCATGGAGCACAACCATCCGTGTGTGATTTTTAACTACGACAGCAGAAAATCATACAGTGTAAACTGGGCTTTAGGTAATGTGGCGTTTAACTCATAAGATAATATATATGTCTATTATCAGTGTACCTATTTACTTATATAGTTTCATGTTTAATATGTTGTATATAGACTATTGCCATCACCTCCTTTACAGATCAAATTTACTCCTGATGCTGATGTTGCATGCAGTTGCATCATGACCCAGACACACAGTGTTGTCTTTCTTAAGTTTAGGGTTAGTCAGCCAATTAATTAGGGCTGCTGACTATCCTTGTCCAGCCTATTTGAGGGTCCACCAAAAAAGAACAGGACATCCTAAACCAACTCTTGCTTTATTAAGTAAGTGCTGGTTGGGTAGAATTATATCCATAGGAACCTTCTTGAAGGTGAGACGTCTGACTCAGACTGCAGAAGAATGTTCACAGCTATAGTGGTTGGTTTCATAGCAACTGACAGAGATGAAGGTTTGTGGACACCCTGACCATCCAAAAGCCTTCCCAGACGAATGCAGTTTATTAACACTGCACATGGTGGGGTATGAATGGGGGGCATTTGGCGCCTGAATCTGGAATGGGTTGTTTAAATAGTACATATGGGAGCGATGGTCAGATGTCCACAAACTTTTGGCTATATGGTGTATGTAATACATTTGTCTGTGAACCTTCCAGAATAAGAGTTCCAAGAGTGTTTCACTTTCAAGAGGGAACTTGTAGATATAATTTTACCCAACCAGCACTTACTTAATAAAGCAACAGTTGGTTTTGGATGTCCTGCTCCGGTGCAGGTGGATTGCAGAGTAGTTCATCCAAAAATAGTCAACACCCCTAATTATGTTGCTGACTGACCCTCAGTCACCCTCAGAGACTTTTAGGATGAGTGTGTGTACTTTTCCATCTTGTTTGATGCTGTATTACTATTATTATTATTATTATTATTATTATTATTATTATTATTATTATTATTATTATTATATAGTCAGTACAAAGAACACAGATTGTATCAGAGGCATGCTCATTCCACATGCTGTTGAGATTACATGAACTAGTTCACACCAAGCAACAGGATAAAGAAAAATTGTGATCTCTGTGACTTTAACTGTTGCATATTTGTTAAAATCAGATGGGCTTATTTGAGTAATTTAGAAATTGCTGATCTAATGAGATTTTCAAACATAAATTTAGACAGAGTGGTGTGGAAAACAAAAAAAAAACAAGAAGAGTGACAATTTTGTGTGTGGAAATGTTCAAATTAGTTCTAGCTGCCAGGAACAATAAAGCAGCTCATTTAATCACTCTTTACACCCCAGGTGAGCATCTGAGTATGCAGAAAAACCACTGAACCTTAAGTGGATGGGATACAAAAGCAAAAACCACACTGGGTTCTACTCCTGTCAGCCAAGAACAGGAATCTGAGGCTATCGCTGGCACAGGATCACCCAAACTGGACATTTTCCTGATCTTTTTCCAGTCTGCAACTGTTCAATTTTGGTTAGTGTGTGCTGCCACATGACTGTATGAATGTGCAAGTGTTCCTAATAAAGTGGTCAGTGAGTGTATATTTTGTGGTGCCATACTGTATGTGAAATGAATATGCATGGGTATGAAGAGAGGGATAACGTTTTAGGAGAGACCAGGCTTCCTTCCTCTTAGGTAACCACATACACTTTCGCCTACTTTCCTGTTGTTTGTCCATCATCTTTCCTGTCACACTTAATGTAAAAGTTTGTTGCTGTTGTTTGAACCTGTCATCAATTGACAGAAGCAAGTTCAAGGAAGTAGGCCAAGGTTTATGTTTGTATTTTGTCTCTATGTGAAAGTACATGTGAGGATAAGCCATGCATTCCCTTTTTGTGATTGATTATAGAGACTGTCCTGACTCCTCCCTTCTACACATCATATATTTTTAATGCTGTCTGGACAAGCTTGATGACTGTGTCTCCAGTGAATGGAAACACAGGACTGTTCTGCCAACTTCCTTTACTTAGACCACAAACTAGGCTTCATTTCAAATCAAACCCCAAATTATGGTTATTAATCAGCAGCATTTTAGCTTTTTCAACAAGTAACATTTTGAAGGCTTATCATTTGGAGTTTTGCAATACACGTGATCAAACAGTCACGTGCTGTCACCAAACACATCATAATATTTTCCCAAGGACATTACACATGGCTGGCATGCTTGGCCTGAGACAATTCACCCTTGTACACAGTAACCTTGTAGTCTGAACCGATAAGCATGCTTGGTATATTCAGGACGTGTGGTCATTTTACATCTGTTACTAGGCTATAGCTGGCTCATATTCACTAACGTGCAATATCACGGTAGCACACAACATGAACTTGAAATCGTGATGATGCATTCAAGATTTTGCATTCACAGGTTTGAGAAACTAAGATGTAATTTTTGAAAATGGACAAAAATAAGAAGCATAGCATTCCATTTTTAGACATGAGGGTGTAAAATTGGGCAGCACCGATATATCATGTAAGCGTAAATGAAATCATCATTATAATTAAGTATGAATTTACTGAATTTATATGTGTGGCCTGGGTAACCCTGGTGCATGTTGCTCCAACTTAATTCTGGAAAATAGCATGTAACATGCACTTATAAAGACATGAAACAAACTCAGTGTGGGTTTTTTGGTTTTTTTTGGGCATATCCAAGAATCATAGTTGATGGGGGTCAAAACACAGGCAGATATCAATAAACCAGAGTAATCCATCATTTTAAAATGGGAATATAAGTGCAGGTCAAAACCGGGAAGCACTACATGACAAAAAGAGAAAGAATACACAAGGCAGCCGTATTTCAGTAAAAAAAAAATACAAAGAGGACATCAGACGAGATGGCTTTTGTTCGTCAAATGCTGTGGCTGACATATAACCAAAGACTAAAGAGACTGGTGCTTATCAGCTGTGTTTTTCTGGCCTGACACCATATGTTTCAGTAGATGTCTGTCCTGACCTTATTTTTCCAAACAGGTGTCGTTATACAAATAGCATTAGCTGTGGATGTCCCTACTTAGCTAGCCTATTTTAATCAGGCTGAAGCCTGCTTAATCATGACCGCTCTGTTCTTAGGCAGGGTTAGAGTCCTAGTAGAAAAACATACATGGCTGTGGGGAATCACAGATTTAAATCTTGGAATGAAGTTGGGGATCACAACACAATGCCTTTGTACTGTATACTCTAGCATGAAGAGTTTCCTTCGCTGTAACTAAGAGGTCCATAAACACAAAAGGTGTCACAAGAGTGGTGTGGAAGAATCTGAGTTGCCTGAGTCAAACCCTAACCTCAAACAAACTTTTGGGGTAAACTGGACTGCACAGCATTGTCCAACATCATTGCCTGACCTCACTAATGCTCTTGTGGCTAATTGGACACAAACCATTTTAAAAATCCCTATCTAGAATCGGATTGGAAGGACAGACAGAGACACCAGGGCTGGATCTGGAGAAGTGCTTCAAAAATAAGTGATCAATTGCTCAAGTAGGTAACAGCACAGTATAAGAAAGCATACTGAAATACACATATAGGCATTCACATGCTCTTAAACAGAACTCAAGGTGTTTCTGCATCAACATTCATGTGCATCAGGAAGAGTTGAGCTTTTGGGTATTAACTAAAACATGTAAGGTAATATGCAAAGTGAACTAAGCTCCATCAGCATCAAACCACTAGGCACTGGATGGAATAAAACAACAACATGGGCAGGATCAGGACCATTCCAACTGAAATTTCCTGGTAATTAAATCAATGAAAGAGAACAAGTCAGGCCAGGCAGGCAGTAAACAGTCGGTCATGCATTAACACATTGTTTTTGGCAACAACTACATTTAAATACCTGAACTGCAGGGCACAGGTACTTTTCCATGAATAAGCACTGTGTAACATCCTCCATGCAGATAACCTCACCGTAGCTTTTTATAGTTTCTGCAGCACACTGCTATTCATAGCTTAACATTCTCATATGCTGTAAAATCATACATATACATGTACGGTGAAATGGCAACATGTGTAAATGTGCTGAATGAGCTACAGATCACCTGGAGCCATAGGTTGCAGTCATTTATTTAAAAGGGCACACAATAACAAAGTGGTCAGTGTTTTTTCTTTTAATAAACATTTTTTGGTCATCAGTAAAAAAGCAGCCTGAGTAACATACAAAGCAATCTATTTCCACTAACAAGTCAAAAGGAAAGTGATTGTTTAATCGGTGGCTGTATGGATTATGAGGCGGGGGGAGTGCTGGGCTCGGGATTTCCATGATCACTGCTTGCACTCAGCTTTCTTTGCTGCACCATTTCCTTGGCAATGCAAGTCACCTTGTCATTAGTTACAGTATAAGTCCCAATCCTGCCACAGAAACCACAAAGTTAAAAACTAGCAAAGACATTAAAGGGATGCATGTCTTTGTCTGATTTAACTCTGGCTTGGTCTTAGACTCACTTGTGCTGGATGTCTTGTCCAACAGGTGTACTCTGCTTCCCAAAGAAAAAACTGGCCCACCAATGTCCTGAGTCTTGTCTAGGTAGACCTGTGATTAAACAACACTAATCAGGATTTACAGCCTGTTGATTATGCAACTGAAAAGCCTTTGGAATTGAATTATATACTGAAATAAGAAAGATCGTGTATTTGTTTGTACCTGGGTGGTGTGGAATAACTTCTCCAGTATACTCTGAACTGCCACAGGAACTGTTGCTGGAAGTGGATTCTATGCGCCCTGAAACATTGACATTTTACAACATTAAGGAATAAGTGGGAAAGTGGGAAAATGGCAAAATCAAAAATCAAAACAATCACAGTCACTGTGACAGTGATTTTAATGGTAAATGTAACACAGTACAGGTAAAAAGTTTTGTAAAGAGTGGCTCTTACTTCGGTAGTAGTCATGGGTAGCAACAAGAGATCCACCGGATGGAATTGCCGCCATTTCCAAAACTGTCTTATACAGTGTACAAGATGGAAACCCTGCAAGGGTTGCAATGAATGAGAGAAAACACACAAGTTAATGCTAACTCTGCATGTGGCCTTTTCGTAACAGTTTCACATAGCTCACGGAGCATCTAGCACATGCATGCAAAATGTTCCTTTAATGAATTGCAAACATTGCACTATGGGCAAAATTTACGTGACAGGGAAAATACCCTACTTTGAGCCAGCCTGAATTAGACCAAAATAAATTACTTAGGAATACATTTAAGAGAATTCCCAGAGACGTAACCGTATCTTTGGGCATGCTCTGAAAGTCTAGTTACATGTCCTGACAGCTGTTGGCAGCAGAGTTGGATATCAGTATCTGAGCTCTCTCTCCACCTGGCATACATGATGAGACGAGCTCAGGGTCTAGCCAGAGTCTGTGAGCTAAAGCACAGTCTCCATGTTATGTAAAGTCTCCATGTTATGTTCTGGATTTGCTTTACTTCTAGGACTCAGTGAATTTGCATTTGAACAAAGATGTATAGAGCCTCTAAGTATATTGCTACTAACCCATGTAGAGTCATGTAGAGGCAGACTGCACTGACCTGTTCTGTAAACAACTGGCAAAACCAATCTGACCAAGTTCCTGGCTAAGCATTTGATAAGCACATAAAACACAAGTTTAAAAAAAAAAAAAAAAAAATTATTATTTTATTTTAACTTGCACATGCGTTTCTCCCTTATATCTCACTCTTAGTAAACTTCCTGTGTGTACATAGTGGGTTTGTTAAAGCAACAATCTGAGACAAAAGGCAGGATGGACAGCAGTGAAAGTTGCAAGACATTTTGAAACTCACCTATCACAACAACCTAGTGCAGAATGAGGAAAATTGCCTTGATATTCTTCGATGGACAGTCTTCATACTATGAATGAACTCTGCGAAAAGATTTTTTATGAGAACACTTCAGGCTTTAGACAATCCAATAACCTGATGCATGCACGAGCTATAAGATAAACAGCCTAAAAAAGGAAGCTTTCTTACCATTAATATCTGTCTGACGATTTTCAGATCGCAGAGATGGAAATCAGAATATCAGATGGTTTGTGCAAAATTGTGAGGCAAACACTAGGCGACGAAACCCATTTGTATTTTGTTTTTTTTGGGTTAAACCCATCTAAGCCCTCTAGCCATCGCACCGAGCTATCGACCAGGTTGGATTACTGAGCTTTTATCAAGTGAAACGCCTCCCCCACAAGCCCCGCCCAGAGGCGGAGTTACTTCTGACCGGTTGCTGGCGGCTCGTGCCTGTCACGCAGCTACTGCATGCTGAATGCACCAAATGGACACTGGTGTGTCCAGATTCGTGACGGGTTCACGCGTGGCTGCCAAACGGCTCCTTACTGACTGAGTTGATTTACTGATTTACTTCCAATGTCCATTCATCAAATTGTTCAATTTTGATTTGATTTACACTGCTAAGTCATAAACAAACAAACAAACAAAAAAAACCACCTGCATTTAGACAGGATTCTTTTGTAGCGTTTGTAGATTCTTTATAGCAATAAGAATTACAGCACTAACCCGTGCTATCAGGTCCCTGGTGGTCTAGTGGTTAGGATTCGGCGCTCTCACCGCCGCGGCCCGGGTTCGATTCCCGGTCAGGGAACATCCCTTTTACTTAGTATTTGTTTTCACGAAGCAAGAAACATCCAGCTTCTGGTAGCGACCGAGAAAATGATACACAACCAAAAAAACTTGTGGTTGCAATTAATAATGGTCTACGATATCGATTTGCCAGAAATAATGTGGACAAAACGCTTCCTGCTAAAGTTGGGAGCCAGTCTAACTTCAGCATCCAGCACCCCCTAGCGCCATCTATTATCTCATAATGCACGTGATTTGTTCCGTGATTTTGAACCCTGATTTAAGTTAGCTTTAATTGAAGTCTCTCTACACGGATATTTTTTTTTACCCTGTGTCATGCAAGGCGAGAGTTGGGATATTTTCAGTAAACTGAATTTAGACAACACCAGAGACCAGAACATTTTCTTAATCTTAGTCTTAATTTATAGATTTTTTTTAATGAGTACAATTATTTTATCAGGCTTATATTTATCAAGATATTCTCAGCTAATTATAGTTAAGAATGACTACGTTAAATGTTTCCAGCTTATTTCACTAAGTAAGTGCATCCAAAATAAAATCCCCCAGCTGCTCACATACATTCACATTTATATACATAAATTCTACTTTTATTTAAATTCATTACTGGTATTAAAAGACAGTTGACTTCAGAATGAGTGTGAGTGGCTTATGTAGATGAATCATAAACAGAGAAATCCAGAGGCATTATGATTTGCTTAGAAGGTAGAAATTCCCACTAAAATTGATATCAGTTAATTATGTTATAGTGGGCTACTATAAACAATCTGAGTTTAGGTAACCCTAACCCTAACCCATATAAACATTATCTACATTTATAATTATGTCTGCAGGGGAGAGAGAGAGAGCAAGAGCAAGAGCAAGAGCGCAGTACCCCCCCCTTCTACGTCACCGTCGTGTCCCGGAAGTGTGAATGTGAAGCTAATAGATCTACACGTCAACAGTGCGCTTACTAGCTGCGATCTTCATAGAAAACTACTGGACAGTTTATTACGCGATTTAGACAGCATTTTCCAATCCAGATGGACGCTGGGGTCAGAGGTAGGATTTCTGAGATATTAGCTATGTACAGAACTGGAAAACGTGTGTATCTGCGCTGTGACGGCTGTCGGCTAGCTGAGATCCTCCTCTCGGTGATACAGTATAGCAGTGTGTGTGTGTGTGTGTGTGTGTGTGTGTGTAAAAACGACTAGGGAACGAATTAGGTCACTAAAAAAAACTAATTCCGAAGAAATTAGTACCGCATCTTCTTGTTTAGAAACGAAAGTCGGCTACCTAGCTTAATAAATGATCCTCCTGTCGTGTTTACATCATTCAGTTTTTAATAAGAGTCAGTTTTAATTTCGATATCCATGTTAAAACAGGTTATACTTCATACACACGACTATATATTACACTATTTTACTGCCAGTTAGTCTTCATTACAAATCTACATCATTGTCACAATCTGTGTTGTGCAGTATGTCCTAGACGACTGGGCAGTAGTGTAGGATATGAGCCCTAACCCGAGTTTCTGGTTTGTTTTGTTGAAGGTTCCTTCAGTGAGGGTGGAGCAGGTGAGAGAACACTGCCACCAGGCCTGACGGAGGAGGAAGCCGCAGAACTGGAACTGGAGCTTACTAAGGTTCTGTATGCCCCTGACCACATTCTCCATTCTTCATCTGTACTTTGTGGATAATGTAATGAACTGAAAAGTATGTACAGTATATTGCCAAACGTTTTGGGACACCCCTCCAGATCACTGAATTCAGGGATTGGGCTTTGGCCCTTAGTTCCAGTGAAATCTCTTAATGCTTCAGCTTCATACCAAGACATTTTGGACAATTTCATGCTCCCAACTTTGTGGGAACAGTTTGGGGATGACCCCTTCCTGTTCCAACATGACTGTACACCAGTGCACAAAGCTAGGTCCATAAAGACATGGATGAGTGAGTTTGATGTGGAGGAACTTGACTTGACTGGAATCCAGACCTCAACACGATAGAACACCTTTGAGATGAATTAGAGTGGAGACTCACTCATCCATGTCTTTATGGACCTTGCTTTGTGCACTGGTGTACAGTCATGTTGGAACAGGAAGCGGTCATCCCCAAACTGTTCCCACAAAGTTGGGAGCATGAAATTGTCCAAAATGTCTTGGTATGCTGAAGCATTAAGAGTTCCTTTCACTGGAACTAAGGGGCCGAGCCCAACCCCTGAAATACAACACCCAATTTCAGATTTGGCCCAAAACGTTTGGCAATGTAGTGTACTAGCTGGTGGGATTCTTAAGCAGATCTTAGAAGTGGAAAAGGAATTGTATGGAAATTCAGGTCACAGTTTGGAAAATAAAAAGATATTCTGCTGTAAACCTTCAGTGAATTTTGCTCTCTAACTAAAACACTTGATTGGCATCTGCTTTTTTGTAGGTGGAGGATGAAATTCAGACACTGAGGCATGTTCTGACATCCAAAGAGAGGCATGCTGGGGAACTGAGGAGACGATTGGGTATAAGCCCTCTGGATGAGATGAAAACCAACCTCTCCAAAGGCTGGCACAATGTCCAGTCTTCTAATGCGTGAGTTCCTCCAGTCAAGCTTCACTCTGTTATGCCGTTCAGCTGGTTGTAGATATGTGGTTGGGTGGTGAACTGTGTAGTTTCCTCTTTCTCTGCTCATCCCTTTTTCCATCACAGTGATTTGTCTGAATATACTTTTCTTCACCAGTTTTTCACTCATTTCTACTTCTAGTTATATGAAAACCTCCCAGACTCTTGGGGATTTGAATCAAAGAATTACATCATCTAACATGTGAGTTTTCTCTCTCACATCCTCTCTCTGTCTTTCTGGGATTTTGGGGCTTTGTTCTTCTTGTCTATCTTTCTGTTTGCTTTCTGTTTCCAAATTTCCCTTTACCAGAAAGATTTGTGTCAGAGGAGGTAGATTTTGAAAACTTAGAGGATTAAAGCATTAGCTTGCTTGATGTGTATTTTGGCTAGCATTATTTCCTACAGTACCTAAGCTACTGCTTTGCTAACTTGAAAGCCTATTTGAAAATAAAAGCAAAAAACAAAACAATACAATTTAGGCTTTGTCAGATGAACAAATTATAAATTTATTGGCCAGACTACTGGACAGGTAAGGTCCAATGTTACACGAAAACCTAACAGACTTAGCTAAAAATTGGCAGCTAATGTAATGATAAAGGGTGCTTATATTTTAAACTCCGCTCATTTGAGTTCGTCACATGAATTTCCTCTTCCTAGTTTGAACCGTGTACAACAATACTGTTCGCAACATCGTCAGCAGACACGGCAAACGCCATTTTCAGGAATATGTTATGCCTTAAAATATGAAAGCTTATGATGATGAAAAGTAAGCAGATTTTACTAGATGCACCTTTAACAGGAATGCGAGCTGGCCTGTGTGCTATAAAGTGAGCGTAGTTTCTTTATTAATTCCTTGAGTGTTATCACACCCGCAATATTATGGTTATACTGAATATCAGCAGGATTGTGATTACCTACACCACACACCCGATGACCTCCAAATTGTATTTTTACCCTCATCAAGTTGTTGCACTTGTGTGTCAGCTGATTCTGAAAATCATCCATGCATGAAAATTCATCTGCATAGTAAAAAATATCATTCTACCTTCAGTCATATCACGCCTGACTGATCTGTGTACTGCAGCAGCTGCTGGAATTTAAAACAAGTAGCTTCGGCTTTACTTACAGCATCGCACCACTGTGTTAAACATGTTTATATCACACTGTGGAATTTAGTCGGGAGGTATAGATTAATTTAATATGTCTAACTGATATTGTGAGTTTTCGGTGAAGAGATATTAATTAGCATTTTCCTTCACAAGATATCAATGTCTATCAATATCAAGAAGTTACTGAGGGAATGATAGTTTATGGATTATATAAGTGGTAAGAGGAACTAAGTTTTGTGGACATTCCGCTACATTCCAATGTAACTAGAAACAATATTTGTTTGGTGACCTAGTCAATAGAGTGTAGAGAGTTTCTGTCTCTGTTTTTTTTGATGATAGTAGAAAAAACACCAGAGAAACCAGTGAATAAACAAATAGCACAGTATCTGCTGGTACTGAATGCACAGGCTACTGATCTGTCTGCTCTTTGAACCACTGCAAACCTGGACCCCTTTTAATTGTGTTGACAATAAAAATGACTAAAATTATGCATGAGTATAACTATATAAGGATTTATACTGAGAAGCTGTAATAGTATTATTAATAAATATTCACTGTATGTTTCTGCTAGAAAGACACCTTAACACTACTGAAATATACTTAAGTAACACAGAATCAGAACAAAACCACAAACAAAATCTCATAAGATATAACCGTGTCCTGGTGTTTCCTGTTTATTCACAGAGGTCTCTGTTATGTAGGAATCAAATGAGCTATTCTTTCAGCTATTAAAAAACAAAAAATCAAACCACACAGACTGATGCGGTTAAATGTTACAGATTTCCCCTCCTGCAGTTAGATGTATTTTGGTGGTGAACAGAAACCTGTGCTAGAATAGATAGAACATTCTAGACTGTTTTAGATGAACAGCGTCTTCGTTTCGTTTCAGAGAATAAAACGCAGTTCGAAGAGAAACAGTCTTTATGTGAATTACTGAAGCTGACTTATTTTATCAGCATATAATTTCTATGAATAAAATAGAGCACAGGTCAAATAGAAACTGTTCACGGGACCAAGCGGCTTAGAAAAAGCAGCCGAACCTGTTTTAGATGTCAGCTTCGAGGCTTGTTTTTATGCAAGTTCGTCATAAAGCTCCATGGAGTAGAAATCTAGAGATATCCTAGTTAAGCCTTGAAATCATATAGTTTAGAATATTTGCGAACTCAGTTAGATTTCTAAGTAACTCTCTAATCTTTTTAAAAAAAAGTACCCTTGTTTTGAAAAACTACCTATTGTCACAGTATTCTGACGTCGGACTTCTCTGTCTATTAATCTGAGGAATATTTTCCCTGTTCATTGCAATGATCGTTTTAAAGAAATAAAAAATAAAAAATCTTCAGCCCAATAACCAGTATATATTTACAAATGTCTGTACATTATAACAACAAAATGGAAATCTCTCTGCTTCTCTCTTCTCTTTCTGTCCTGTCTTTCTGTGTGTGTGTGCGTGTGTGTGTGCTTGCATGCGTGCGTGTGTGTGTGTGTGTGTGTGTATGCTTGGGTGTGTGTATGTAGTTATCTTACAGCATCTGCTACTCTGGAAGACATTAGTCGTTCTGACGCGTGAGTGATTCATCTGCTTTATTTTATTTCAAATGATTTGTCATGAGTAATAATGATTAACATAATGAACTTTATAAATACTTGATTTTTACTTTTATGCAAAAAAAATACAAGGTGTCCTACTATTCAACAACAGTTTTCAGAGGTGTCACAGAATCTCAAAACAAATTAGTATGTTTCCTGTGGTACACTACTACGCTGTGGAAGCCAATATTCATACGAAATGTAGTGCACTTGCTGTAGGCAGTAAGGAGCCAGGTTTAGGTTAAGTTACTTTAGCTAATGTAATCTTCTGCCTGTTTGTGACAAAATTAATATTGCGCCCTGACACAAACTTGACAAGTGGTTGATGCATCTAATTTTGGAGAGAAGCGCTTGGTTTGAACACTAGGCCAGCAGTGTTTTTGTGTCCACGTGTTTTCCCATAAGTCTGTGTCAGATAAGTGAGGACTACAGGGTTATAGAAGGACACATCTCCAAACAGAATAAGAGCTATAATAATAAGTGCTATAGCTATGGTCTAAACTAAGCAGATAAAACTAAACCATATTAGAAATACGTACAAAATGAACACAGCCATCTGATACTTTTCTCTCTTAAGACAGCATTAAAAATCTACCCAAGACTTAATCCAGCTAATAATGGAAAATATAATGAACATTAATGTAAATTAACATGGCAAAGAAATGTGTCCTCTTAGTGAAGTTATCTTCCTGTATGATTTAAAGCCAAGCTTCACAACTGCTTCCATGCTTGAGGGCGTCAGCAGTAGATAAGTCAGCACCCAGTGATACGTAATCTCCCTACTTTTAAATGAAGTGTGGAAAATCATCAGAGTGGTGTGCAGATTTAATAGGTCAAGTTTATGTAAGCATGACTCAGTTGTGTTTAGAAGGAACAGGCCAGGGGACACCTGATGGATTTAAGAGCTTACACTGGCTCAGTGGCTGTGATTATAGCAGATAAGGACAGAGGACAGAACCAGTGGGTGTGTCTCAGTCTGCTCTATCGTTCAGTAGTCAGGGAAGTGATCAGGGAGTCTGCCATTTTAAGGGCTGCACCAAATGCACAATCCTTACAGTGCACTAAAATGTTTTTTTACAAAAATCCCACAATGCACCACAAAATCCCAGGGAGCATTGCTACTCACAATGTTCCCATATTGGAAATGGTGTCAGTTTCTGAAGCCTCAAAAACAGCTCAAAAAACCAACTTCATCAGCATTAAAGTGACCAATGTGGGATCAGTGTACCATTGTGTATAGAGGCAGGGTCCTTACCAATTCTCCAACACATGTAAATGATCTACTGATTCATGACCTAGGGAGCTAAAAGGCTGGTTAAGATGCACCCAATGTGTATATGGCACTTATGGAAAAACAATCTCCAGGATTTTAAACCTAATGTTCATCTAATACCACAGGCAATAATTTCAGAACACGCATTCAATTCCTTACATTCCTTATACAAGACCCAAAAACTTGTTTATTTGAATTTTTCTATATAATGTCTAAGGGAAGATGAATAAATATTTTACACATTTTTACACAATGCTTTCATGAATTCTTTAATAAAAGATATTTTAAAATCAAGAAGTCACAGTTTCCATTAAAAAAATATTTTTATTTTTTATTTTAAGTAAAAATTGTTTTATTTTATTTTATTATGTCTCATTTTATTATTAAAAAATCATTTAATCATGTTAAATCATGTTAATCATTTAAAAAGATTGAACATATAGCATTGAATGTAATATACTATTTCTTTCTTTTCAGAGCACAGGATGTAATCATTTTGCTGCAGATTTTTAAGAATATCTTTTAAGTGAAATTAATCTTTTTAAAAAAAAAAAGGAAAAGAAAGGAAAAAATGTGTGTTTCACAAGCTCTGCATAGAAAGAAAAGTGTATTCTAGTACAAAATGCAGCACTAAGACATAACCCTGTGTGTAAAGAGTGTTAATCAACACACGTAGAAAGAGAGAATGTCTTTTTGTACAAACTACAACATGCACATAGATAAATATATAGATCTGTACTTGTGTAAGAGTGTGACTGTGATATTTTATGTTAGTAAGGGATGAATGTCTCCTACTGTGTGTGCAACCTGTGCTTTTCTCCATTGTTTGCTTGTTTGTGTGTCTTTGTGTCTGTGAACAAACCAGTGTAAAGTCCTGAACCTGTCATTAAAGCTAAATGTGCCATCATCAAATAGCTCTGTCTTATTGTCTGGTTGTGCCCTAACCAGCACAGGAAAACTGGACACAGCCATGTCCCTGATTAAGAAATCCATTCTCTTCATCTCTTTCTGCAGGTATAAGAAAACACAGGAGACTCTGTCCCAGGCTGGTATGATGACCTCATCTGCTTTCTCATCACTGGGATCAGCCATCAGAAACAGACTGGGAGAAATGAGGTTCATATTTATCTTGTTTGCTTCTTCAGCACATTTTCTTTTACAAGCCACACCGATGCATTGTAGTCACTAATCCGGCCTTTTAGGGTTTCTCTGAAGAATCACAGCACAAAGGCAGTAGATCAAGTATCACATTCCCTCTAGTTTAAGAAGAGCTTACTTTTTCTTTTATTGATCCTTGTGTAAAACTGAACCATACTCAGGCACTGCTCAGATTTAACGTCCATGAAATGTTTGTTCTTGTGCTGGCTCGCAGGCAGGCAAAACCACATTTTTGCAAGCATATGCAAAGCTTCGGGTTTGATGATCTAAAGAGTCACAGATTAATCATTATTCATGCTTTTCTCTGAAGAATTTCATACCTAATCCGTATATCCCGGCTACGCTAAAGACCTAAGATTTACGTCCTGTGAAGAGGAAACTCACCTCATGAAGCACTGATATGTTTCCAGAGGTCACAGTCACCGTGTTTCCTTACATTTGTCCCGTAAAAGTAACCGCTCCAGCAGTAAAGTGTCTGCTTTGTGCTTAGTCTTGCTCTTTTTTTTTTTTTTTTTTTTTTTAAAAATGAGTCCTTTGTCCATGATTGTAATTTCTTCCTTCAATGCTGCATTGGGATGCTCAGGGCTTTGACTTACACGCCTCCATCAGGGTAAGAATTTACTAACCTACAGTTCTCTCTTTCTTTTTTACTCTTACATTCCACACAGGAAACATTTAACACTGTAGATTCTGCTCTTTTCCAAAATCCCTGTTGCATTAGACTGTATCATTAATCCAGTAAGGAAAGTGATGTGCTGTAGGAAAATAATCATTGACCAGGTGGTGTGATGTGTAGCCACTCTGAAGATGATCATTTTAAATAAGAGCACAAAAGGATTTATTCCACTTATACAACAGCAATTTGCCCAGAACTCTAGAAAAGATATTTATTAATGTCATTTGTTTTGGCATGTAATGTAATGGAAAGCAACAGAAGTTCAATCCTGTTATTACGTGTGTTGTAAAAAACTATAAACAGACAGTTTTCCTCTCTCTTGAGATTAATGAGACAGAAATGTAGCTTGTCAGGTTACTGACCCATGGTAGTGTCTCTGACTGATATAATTGATAACACAGACACTAGAGACTCCTTTCAAAAATCTCTAGCTCTCTATTACACTGAATCTTGGTTAATTTGTTGGACTTATAGTTAGATTATGACAGTATCCTTCGTTAAAATTGTTCCCACAGCATCAATAATGTGTTGAGCATATTAATATAAGCCTGTCATTTTTTTTTTTTTTTTATCACAGTCAGCACAACTCCCAGAGCTCACTGTTACAGAAAATTAATCAACACTTTTAGCAGCACTCTGTAATAATACTGATTTCCTGATCTCTTATTCCATCCTTTCAAAACGCCCACACCTCCTTTCAATACAATGTTTGGATTTTGTCTGCTGTAACAGAGTTCTCTCAGAAGTTTGTTGTACACTGTGCGCTTTCATGTCCTTTGCTTTGGCTTGGCTCTCTGCTCGCTCTAATGCTTCTGCTTCTGTGTCCTCACTGCTGTCTGAAGTAGCAGCTACTCCATGCACCACTCCCTAAGTATGCCCACTATGAGGTAAAGTACCAGGTACACCAGACCTCCTTCTCCTCTCTCTCTCTCTCCTATAACTCTTCCTCTAAATATTTCACGTTACTGGAAAGTAGGTGGTGTAACTTCTGCTCACTGAAGTGTTTAATGGTTTCCTATAATGATTGTTATTTATTGTGTATCTTTGTAACTGTATATTATTATCGAGTACAAGCATCATTTCCCTTCATGCTGGGTTTCATGCATGTTTAAATTGAACAAAATATCAAAGATTTTACATTTGTTTGTTTCGACTTTTCACCAACAGGAATTCACCAACATTTAAAAGCCTGGAGGACAAAATGGTAAGCATGAAAATGCCCCTATATAGAGAATTTCTAAAAATCCTTTGATACTTTTTCTTACACTTTATCTTTCCAAGTCCAAGGCAGCCGGAGGAAGCACGAACAGTGAAGATATGTAACCACCACCTGACTGGTTGTGAACAGGAAGCACAGATTCATCACCAAAACTGACCTCTGTGACACAAACTACTCCAAATCCTTTAAAGCGCTATGCTGAAAGCCAAGAGATGTCAAAACGTTTGAATAAATAATGCCGAACAGTTCAAAATTCCCAAAATGCTGTTCGAGTCTACAACTGCATCTCTGCTGCTTGCTTTGAAAGGAGAAATCCTAAACCTGGTGTGGATTTGATTTTTTCTTTTTTTGTGGCAAACTGACAGTGTGTGAATGCATGATGCACACAACCTTTACTCCGGTTTCACTTGATTTGAATGTATGAAAAAGTTCTCTGATTGGCATCTGCTCTGATATTACTACTGATGTATACTAGTTGTGACTCCACGCAGTATGGTATACACTCCCGACACACTGTGGATTAAAAGAAATCGCTTCCTTGGCAGTATGTGTTCCTCCTGTTGCGTATGATTAATGGGCATGTAACAGACTGCTTTCTACATCTCTTATAACTCAGGGCAACAGGTGCTAGCGCTTTTGACTATAATGTGAGGAATGTAACTAATTCGTCATAAACTGCTTCATGGAACATGAGGTAAATGTTTGTGATTGAATTAAATCTTTTTTTTGGGGGGGGGGGGTGTAAACAAACTGTTACACTTCTATATATTGGTATTTGGTTATCTGTTTGTCCTGATTTTGTTTTGTTTTTTTCTGGTGTGTTTATGGTAAAAGGAAATATTTAGGTATAATTAAATATTAATATATAAGTGTTTGGCTGTCTTGAAATTAATACTCGGAATGTGACAGTTACTTTGGTAGAGGAAGAGAAGCTGAAATATGACATGAGCATTTTGGCTGGATAATTTATGCAAACATGTTGACTTTACCCCGAGACTGTTACCTTTATCCCATACACAAATCTGAATAGTGGTCTGACGGCTTGTGACGTGATTTTATGCTATTTAACATTGTTATAAACTTGCTTAAATAAACCTAGAGGTGGAGAACATGGTGTGGTGGTGATTGTGTTGCTTGGGATCATGTTCATCTTCCCCTGGCCTTCATTATTCCAGCAGATGGATTAAGGCCCTTCTTATATCCCCCCCTTGCATTTGACAGAAAATGTAGTGTGAGTAGTATCAATTAAATCAAAGTAATAGCCATTGAAAAGACAAACCGCTGACCTAATGCATTTTCTCAAGTGTACTTTAGTAGATTAAAATGCCATTTAATCAGAAGAGAAACATATGAAATGTTCATAAACATTTATTTTTTACACCAGCAAATCAGATAAATGTATGTTTTCTTTTGGACAGACAATAACCATGCTACAACATAAAAGGTCTATAGTTATACTCCATTATTCTGTGTATGTACATGAGACCTTGACCATTTAACTAGGAGTAGCATAGTTTCACAGCCACATCCAAATAACATACCTTCTGAAACAAGGACAGTCTTTAAAAACATGACAAAATAAGGTCATAAATAAAATTTGAAAAACAACGTATTACCATTTCACAATAATTACACACATTTTAAGGAACTCTGTCCCGCCCATGTTATTCCATTGCATTTAACTTCAACTTTGCATTTTTCAACATTTTTAATGTAGAACCCATGACGGGCAAACCAGTGTAATTACGTGGAGGTGGAGGGAAATGCACAAGGAATGACCACAGATGCAAAGAACCATCAAAAGCCATCAAGAGCAGGGACACACAAGCGGGGAAAAGTGTCAGAGACACAGAATATCCATCTGCAGAGAACTGTGGTCAGAAGCTCAGTGTATACAACTGTGAAATGGTTTCTAGCCTTTACAAGCCAAAGAAGATAAGAGAAGATTGAACAAGGCTGGTGATGTGGTTAGTGCAGTGCAACATAAGCCACAAAACGTAGCACAACATAACCCGCTGAATGTAGGTTGCATGTTTGGCAGGTGATAAGGGTGTAAAAATGTATGAATACGATGTAAAAATGATACGCAGCTTGGCATTGGTATGACTGGTCACATGTATGGCAACTTCAAACGTCTGTGTTCAACTTGACTGCAACCAAGAAAATCCAGATAGGAGCTTTACACAGAACGAAATGTAAACAGAACAATACCTACAAATCTTATCTATCGCAGGATGATTCAAAATAATGTTAACACTCACTGGATACCAGGGGCTTTTTTTCTGTATAGTTTTTTTGTATTTTGGAGTAAACATGAAATGTTACGTATAAGAAATTTTGGGTTAGTGTTGTGTGTGTTAACATTTTTAATCGACCTGTACATGTGCTAAGAAAATAAAACAAATATTTAAAAAAAAAAACAACAACATTACATTAATTAGTAATATGGAGGAATGTCACACCTTGGCTCAGAGCACAAATGGTATAAACATTTTGCTTTTACTTTAATTTACTACATAATAAAATGTGCAGGGGCGAAATACTGTCCATCACTGCTGACGGACATCTCACTGCAACTGGCGTACAAAAAAAAAAGGAGTTATAACACAATAGCATGATGATAAAATCAAAACGCATCAAAACATGGTGCTTTAAAACAGTAATCGCAAAGAGAGGGAGAGAGTGTAATGGTGTTCAGATGGATGCCTGATGTCATTGTACACAATTAGTTACTGAAATTTTCATTACACCGCTAACATTAAATCCTTATCCTATTAAATCTAAAGAACATGTTGTAGTGAAAGACACTTTTTTTTCTTGCTGAATAAACAACTTCCATCTAGCACAGGTAATTCATTCACAATCACCATGATCTCTTGGCGCCAAACGCGGAGGGGAGATGCACTCTAATAAACCCTTATCACACATCACCATGAGCAATAACACACTGGAATAAATACAAGCCTAGGATTACAAAGTAAAAATGCACAAAATATACATATACTGTACATACACACAGGGTGTGTATATTGTATATCTATATAAAAACATTTTTTTTTCTTTCCTCCTCACACACACGCCGGGGTTGTATAGTTTGATATGATGGAACAGAATGTGTTTCAAAATATGTTTAAATCCCTTAAAATGTGAATACAGGGACATTACCAAGGCAAAGCTAACTAATAGGACTGTTGCAAAGAATCAGAACATGCTACAAAGACAAGGTCCCAGTAGCCTGATCTGGCTGCTACACACAGCTCTACACCACACTGCACGACTTCTGATTAGCAACTGATACATACTTATTTTTTTGGCTCATCCTTTTGAACACAACACACTATTTTAAAATTCAGATGGAATAAATAAATATTAAGAAAATAGATTTTGGAAACATTATGTTTGCCAGCATCTTCTGCATCACTTTTCTCTATTAAACTCAAATGACTGATGGGGAAAACAGTGATGCTAAAGACTAGAATTGCATTTAGTGTTTAGATTCAGACATAAGACAACAGTTAACATAGAGTGGACAGTATATTATATACCAGGGCTTAAAACTATTGATTTAAAAACTAGGGTGTGTCCGATTTCTGTCCCCCCAGGAGTGCAATAGGAAGAATGAAAGCATGCAATGCTGGGGGAAATAAAAACAATGGAAAAATCCTTATAATGTGGCTTTTCTTACAGACACATGCAAGTACATCATTTCAACAAGAACGTCCATCATAAGCTCCTGAATGTGAGAAAATCAATGCACATAAACAGACTTACTGGGTTTAACCTCAACTACTGATTGAGGAACAGTGCATGCTACAGGACAGCGAACAAATCTGGCTTGAGAAGAGGCTGATGGAAAGGCAAGTCTGGAAGTCAAAGGCCAAAAAGACGGAGTACAACAAGAGAGAAAATATCTTGTGTTCTTTTTTTTTTTTCTTTTTTTTCCATTAAACTCCTTATTTTCAAGCTACACTGAGGTGAATGTATGCCACTCTGGAAGAATGGTGATGGTGGTGGATATGAGAAACGGGTGGGAATGCCTGAAAGAGTTCAGCTTGTGTTCCACTCTCACTGGCTTTTCTCCCTGCCAATGGTGGCTTTTTCTTTTAAAGTTGTTGGAGTTGCCCCTCTGCTCATTCCTCAGACTCAGGGTGGGAGAAGAATGGCAGCTGGAGAGAGAGACGTATTAGTTGAAGCCGGTGTCGGTCCGGTAGGTGGTGTGGTGGCCGTCAGATGTTAGCTGGGTGGTCTCTGTGGCTGACGGTTGCAGGACAATGGGCTCACCTCCACCAGCCTCTGTTTAACCACAAAGAGAACATATAGCAAAGAATAGCAAAGATTTGTGAATCGGGGCTCTCGAGAGCAATAGAAAAGCATTTGCCCTATTGTCCAGAGATCATGAGTTTCAATCCGGATGATGCCACAGCCATCGATGGACGGGAATCCAAGAGAGCAAAAAAATACTCATGCTCTCTGAGTGGGAAGTATGGCACGCTCTCTCCCTTATCAATCACAGCGACACTAGCCAATCGTGGCCGTGTGTGAGCTCATGTATGCAGAAGAGGGTGGATAGGATAGGTCTCCTCAAAGGGTGTATTTCCACCCCATGACGCAGCATGAGCTGGCTTGTGGTTGGCTGGCTTCATGTGTCTCAGAGGAAGCACATGCAAGCCCTCCAAATTTAGTTGCTGTTGTATATGATAAAGGAGAGCTGACTGATGGGTGGAAACTGGCAGATGAAAAACTAGGGAAAAAAACTGTGATTTGTGTGTGTTACTTCATCAACCCTGCTGTTAGATTTTGGTCATATTAAAAATTACTATTGATAAAAAGTTAAAAGAATACTGAATTGCTTCACATACTGTACTATTGGCACTATTCAAGAGACTTTACAAAAAAAGCTATTGTACTTCCATCCATGTGCATTCAAATGAGGTAAATGTACAGGTGGGTGACAAATTAAAGGAATAACAAACATGTTATAAAGATAAAAGATAAAAAGATATTCCCTCTGTTGGTGCTTTGTTGATGGTGATGTGGTGAAGGAGAGTGTTGTCTAACACACTGCTCCAAAATATTGCATAGATATTCAATTGATTTGAGATCTGGTGACTGTGAAGGTGAGAAAAAATGATTTACATCGTTATACTCATCAAACCATTCAGTGACTCCTCATAGCCTGTAGATGTGGGCGATGTCATCCTGAAATTGACCAGTCTCATCAGTTTATGACAGAATATATCTGATTAGCCACAAAAACACTTTTTAGTAATTTGCAGTGACTCTTCACTCTATGGGGGACAAGTGGACAAACCGTACCAGTCTTTTTTTCCTTTAATTTGTCACTTGTCTGTATATTTGTTACTTCCAAGTATAACCATAAAAATGAACCCAGGTTCAAAAAACAATCTGCACAATCATCACTGACAAGAGGTACTGAATGGAAAAAACACCTGACTAAGTGCTTGTAGAAAACATTGTGTGATTGCCCTAAAACACATGACTAGGTAAGGGATCATAATAGATACCCACGTGTATGGTGAAAGACAGGAATGGGGGGAGAAAACACGGTCACGTTAATTTGTACCACTTGGCATTTCTAAACCTTTTTTCCCCAATCATTTGTATTATATCACAAATAGTATTTTATTTAACCAGTGTTGAAATTCACACCAGATTTTCTTTAAAGTATGGGGATGACGAATGTTCTGAAAGTCTTAAAATTTTGTTCACTTGGTCAAAGTCACCTGCATACTGTTCCCATAGTCACTTCAAGAGCAAAGTCCTATAGAATGATTAAATTGTTCATTACAATGTTATCTACAGCTGGTATAAAACACCACATCACACAACATCATTATAGTTTTCTCTGATCATTTCACCATTTGTGATGCAAACATCAAAGTTCGTAGGAAAGAAACTTGGCAGAAACTCACTCATGCTGTGTTCATTTAGCCTAGATCTGTTCAGATGCAAGAGTATTAACATAAAGAAGACATTTTATTACAGACACTACCACCCTGTTAAATTAACACTGTGAGCAATTACATAAAAGATTTTAAACAGACTACAAAACCGCAACTTGTCTGCAGCACAAGTTACAGTATAGCGCCTAACCTCTCTCGTCAGACTGCAGCTGGGCCTCCAGGTCTTCAGGAGAGATGTAGAACTCCTGATCCTGGCCCTCGGGTGGCCGTGGTTTACACTTTCCACAGCAGCAGTTACAGCAACAACACAGACAGCAGCAGAAGTAGCAGCCTGTAGCCAAGCCGCAGAACACAAAGAGCGCCTGCAGAGGGAGACAGAACACACCATAAAGGATCAGAGGATTATTACAGAAAGAAGAAAGAGAGCCATCCATAAGCAGATGATATTTTAAGTACTTATTATAGTATTTATCTATTTATTATACGTAACTTAATAATAATACAAGTGCTAAACAAAAAGCTCCCTAAACATCCTGTCTTGTTGACGAGAAATAAATATTCTTATATACACAAACATAAATAAGCAAATAATACACTGTATGGTCAATATCAGGAAATGAAAGCTGAATTCTGATACAATTTCATCTTCTGATCTCAAATACAAACGTCTTCAGTAGATAGCAAAAACAAAAGACCTGGCCTTGCCATTCCAATGCTTTCTGAGAAGACAATATGTAAAACTGAAGACTAAATAAAATTTCTGACATTTCTTATGCAAAGTCTGACCTTGGCCCACCAGCTGGACAGGACAAAGTAAGTGTTGACGTTCTCCTCTCCAAACTGCTCGGCTACGTAGAGCCCCAGGGAGCCGTACTTGTCATAAATGTTGCGCTTGGTAGGGTCGTTCAGGATGGCATGGGCATTGTTGATCTCTTTAAACTTGTCCGCAGCCTCGGGATTGTCTGGGTTCTTGTCGGGGTGGTACTTCAGGGCCAGTTTCCTTTGTGGAAGAGGTTGACGATTATTACCATTACAACTGCTGTATTATAAACTGCTGTCTGTGGTGGTCAGCTGGAGTGTAAAGCTGGCTTGAAATTGGTATCGAATTGAAATTGAAATGTATTTCGTTTCGTGAACAAGTGTTATTAAGTCAGCTTGACAATGACTATCAGCTTGTTATCAGTTATCAGTATGGGTGTGAATAATGAATCAATACTCTCAAGAACAGTTTAAGATCTCTTACTGACATTTCACACTCACCTGTAAGACTTCTTGATGTCATCAGTAGTGGCCAGTTTGTCAACACCCAGCACATGATAGAGGGATTCTCCAGAGGTGGAGAGGGTGCGCTGCCTCTGCTGCTCAGTCATGGCAATTCACGTTCGTAACAATCTGCAAAACAAAAAAGACAAAGCTGTTTAATAACTGCACATAGAACAGATTTCCAATAAGCCCAGCTCAGTTCAGACACTTCACACTTTAACAGAAGGAGAGCGATTAGCAGCGTTACCTCAGTCATAGTATATTCAACCACATATAAAATTAACCCCAAAGCAAGCAAAAAAATGTGTAAGAGTGTGTACATTTAAAATGGTTATTTTTTTCTTTTGAGAACGGGACAGGCTTGTTTCATTAATAATCTTACAGTGGGCAAGTGATACAGGACAAGACTCTTTAATAGTAATTTCTGGCATGTTTACATCAGTTCACATTTCAATAAACATTTCACTTTGTATCCAGACACAAGGCTGTACAAAGCCGAACTTCTAGAGGTCTGAAACAAAACATATTAATAACATGGTGCAATTTTAAAAACTAAAGCAAGGGCCTCCCACTAACAGGTCAAAATAACGTAACATTATTTAATAAATTATGGTAAATCAACATTATAAATGCAACAATGGGATATACTTATTCCTGCAAATCAACAGATCAAACTCTATAACTGGACCACAGTTAGGAAGGAATTCATCTGTATGAAAACTAATCTGTGGTGATGATGATGATGATGATGATGATGATGATGATGATGATGATGATGATGATGATGATGATGATGCGCTCCCCTAAACAAGCACAGCATTAATCCGGATTATGGACTCCAGCAGGGTGATGGGTTGCTTTAGATGTAACTGTATTAAACCGTACCATGATACTAAAACTATATTCAGGCAGGAAGCTTAAAATTCAATTTGTGTTATGACCAACCTGAGAGCCATTCATAGAACCCACTGTTGTTGTTGCAAGAAAATTTTTTGCGAATTTTGTAAATGCTACATTTTCGTTATTATTCATTCAATGATTTTCTTTTTTCTTCCTCTTCTAAACAAAGCGGTACACAACGGGCATTCCAGCTACACTAACTGCCTTGTTTGAGAAGCAAAGGAATGATCTGATTTACATCACAGACTACGAAGAGCACTGCAGTGTTAGTACTGTTAATTACACCCTCCAGCAGTTTAACAGTTAATGATGATATTCTAGGTTTATTTTAAACCTCTATTTAGACGACAAACATTGTACACCTGTCATACAAATTAAATACTTATCACTGTACATGGATATAACTACTAAACGTTTTTACATCATAGTGTATACATACTGTACAATATTAAATTCAGTCAATCAAGTATATATTTTAATTGAATTTATATTAATAAGACGTAAAAGAGGAGCTCTCTGCTGGCATTGAGACTGGAAAAACTTGATCTCAGGTTTCCATTGAAACCCAAAATATGGTCTTAAATTTGTAAAATATAGTCAACATTCCACAACGATAACGGTAATGCTGGAAGTGAGCTGTTAAATGCCACAGCGCAAATACTTTACCGCTGTTTGTAATATTAATGTCCTCAAAGCAAAACAAAATCACATTTAAATGTGCAAGACCTCATGTCATCCCATGCATGGTGAAAATACTGTACTCATTTAGCCTAAACAATCACTTCCTAAGGTGAATAAATGACCTTTGTGTCACTAGATATGGGGGAAAGGCTCTGAATAAATGTTTTGAATTGTATTCTTTAGCTAAATATCAATTCAAAGTCACATGATTGTTATAATTTCATGGCAGCAATCTCTATATTATACAGAACTGGGTATAAGTAAAATAAGGGATGTTGGTTTAAAAGCAAGTTATACTGGATAATATAAATAGAGAAAATCTGGATCACTCTGATGCAGTTGATACTAAGAACAATGATATAATTATATAATATAATGATGTAATTTTTCTACTGGCTGTACAGTATTATTACAGTAACAGCTTCACCCTCCATGCTCACCTCCCTTTAATAAAGCAATAATTTCTCCTTTAGATTCTGAGTGCAAGCAGTTGTATAGATCTTAAAGACAAAGATTTATTGATTTATTGGAAGTCTCTCAATAGTGCCTAAACTGTAGTAAAAAGAATATATCTGTTTTCCTATATATATATAATGATGCCTTAATTTTCACTGTATCCTGCAGCATCATATCTGCCAATCATTGTCATTTTCTTCAATCGATATCTTTTAAGAAGCAGCTCACTAGAAAATATTCAGAGTTTCATGTGCATCACATAACACATCACAGACAACTCCAAGACACATAAGTTTTATTATACACTGATAAGTGTGCTTATCACTCCAATCCCATCCACACGATGCGGCCAGCTAAAGTCTCCCTGATCAGCACAAAGCCGCAATGTTGCAAATCAACAGCAATGTGATAACACAGACCCCACTGACAATCATTGCTGTCCTCTTTCTCTCAAACAGAGACAAAGACAACTATTACTGAGGGTTCCACTGAAATAAATGCAAAAACCAGCCCTACCACAGATACAGATGAAAACTTTCAGCTTTGCTTTTCGTAATAAAAATCACCACAGTGGAATAATTTCCTCCAGCTGGCATTTCTGAGACTTCTTGCTTACATGAGCCAATCTCAACAAACAGAACTCTAGGCTGCTAAATCTGGAACAAATCTCCATTTTGTTTTTTAAATGCTCCAAAATGTATTTTGTAATCAACATTTCCAGAGAAGAAGCCACAGCTTGCAGCTTCAATATAGTGCACATCAGTCCGAGATTTAAACACTAAAGCCACTTACATTAATTAGAGGTTTAAATGGAGGATTGATCAATACTGCATTAAACTACGGCAGAAGGTCCTTCTCTTGTCATGATAAAATCGTATATTTTCATCACCTGTCTATCAGAATATTCAGTGCTCTACTGTTCAGTTTTTTTGATCAGCTGGTCATGGTACTGCATGGTATAAGCACTGATATAGAAATGAGCTACCTACTCAATCAGGGACATCACATCATGGTGGATTTTACTGGGCACCAAGTCCATGCTCACAATCTTAAGCTTGTTAAAATTAGCCAAAAAGTGCATTAGCTAGCTACATTAGTTACATTTGGCTGACTAGGGTAGTAGGTTCTGTTTCGAGTAAGAGTCCCTCTTTATCAATGACCGATAGTGGCTGATCATCATAAACAACTCACTGGGTATGAGCTGTAATTTTAACTCAGCTAGCATTGTCTGTAGACATTTTTTCTCCTAGCCAGCATTCACAACAGTGTTACCATGTTTTATAGCACATAGTAGTAGTAGCAGTAGTAGTAGTAGTAGGTTTCAGATCAGCAACAGTGCAGCCTTCATTTTAATTTAGCTTTATTACTACCTTACTTTACTATTAGCAGCAAATTCATGTTTTAGGAGCATACAGCCACCTACTGTTTTGCTCCAAGCCACTCACCTATAAGTATCTGTCAGATAGTCACAAAAATAAAGTGCCTAATCTACTAAAGGCTTGAATTTACTTTGCAGTCCGACAAAAATGATTACAATCAAGTTAAGTGGGCTCTGTGACGATCATGGTTTAATCAAAGAAATAATTATATGGATAAACTGTTGAAATTAATAGATTGTTTCATGTCCTATGTGCCTTAGAGAGTTCCCAGTGTGAATAAGAAAAATCCTAATGATGACCATCCAATAACATGACATCACTAGCCCCTATTACAAAGAATTCCCCATGATTCATCTGCTGATTCGCCCTGTTCTCATCAGCTGCTCAGTTAATTTAGCCTTTCATTACATATCACTGTACCCCTACATGAACTTCACAGGTTAAGGTGCCTTTTTTGAGACTGCTAAACATCTAAACACCACCATAAACCCTGCACAGACCGATACTGGAAGTAAAGTACAGTAGTGGAAGATTATGGCACTAAAGTTTTTCAGTATGTAACATACTTTTGTATGTAGGTGAAACGAGGCCAACATGTCTATGAGATTACGGTTTGCAGCGAGTGTCCTGGTTCTAGACTACATTTTACATCATGTTAATTGGTGGTCATGAGCCTTGTAGCACCAGTCCAAAGCTAAAGAGGAATACATAAAAAATAAAAATATCCCCAAATCATTTTCATAGGAAAAAAGGTTTCATCAAACGGTCTATGGGTTTCTTCAGTTCATTCCTCAGCAATACATTTCTGCAAATTATGCCATGTGCAGTAATAGTTACATGTTCGGCATGGCTTGTGGCTTAAGTCCAACTAGCACAAGAGGATCTGGTGCCTGTTTGCTGTGCACCCTTCCGCTGACACTCCTATTTCAGCTGTTTTACTCCGCACTGCAAGCCTCTGACCAGTGAAAACAATGCATGATCGTGATGGTGCACAAGCCTGGAAAGGAAGCCTCTAGAATTAAGAATTTAAAAGGTGTCGTGATTTCTACTGCATCCAAGACACTAACATGAGAGAAATTATGAACATGTGCAAATGTTCCCATAATCTGTGCTTTTTAGTGAGATAAACGTTTAAGATAAGAATGTGTGGAGAAGAGATCAGCTCCCAGATATACAGGTCAGGAAGGAGACATGAACATACATTCAACATACTCAAGACATACATACATACATACATACATAATATATATATATATATATATATATATATATATATATATATATATATATATATATATATATATATGTCTGTAAAATAAAACAGGATTGTTGGAACATTTCTCCCATATGCAACACAAAGTAAGTCACAGTATATAATTATACGTACACGACAATTCCCTACGGCACAGATGCATGCTGAGAAAACTAGTAAAGCTTGGCTGTACCATTTCGGATCACGGATGTACTGTTTCAGGTCGAATCAGAGCCAGAAAATAGTTTAGCTACACGCCAAGGCGCAGTTTAGGCTTAAAATTACGCCTTTATTCAGCTACTGATGCTTTCCTGCATGGAAAAGGAGGAGGAAACACGAGAAAACGGCCTCACCATTCATTAGACACGGACGAGTGATCGCCGCTGGTTTGAAATCACAACCCGTTAATGTGGACAAAATAATATATAAATATTCCCGAGCATTGTCCCGGTTTATAAGAACAGACTTCAATTCGACGTTTTATGACGGATTACTACAACGATGAGATTCAGAGTCGCTAATCTCCATCTTGCTAGTCACCGCATCATATGAACACAGTGCACTGGCTAGCAGCGCGCTCCATAGCATCCATATTGGTTAGCCTGTTAGCTTGAGCCCTCTCTTCCCGGGATAAAGCAACATTATAGAGATGAACACTACAGAACCGATACACCGCCATACTGATGAAAACACTTCGTTTTCATGTCCAAAAATGATTAAGAAATGAGTCTGGCTAACCTTTTCGTCGGCTTCGACAAACTGCGTCTTGGTTTAATTTCAGTGCAGTAACAGTGGTGTTAAATTCGTGGTCGCATCCCCGTGAGCCGCGCGCGCGTGTACGTGAACGCTCAAATGCAGCAGCAGAAGTCTCTCGCTCGACCCCGCCCACCAACAAAAGCGCGTAGCGGCGTGCGCGTGCCCGCCGAACTAAAGCGCGGTGGAGATGGATGGACGACACTGTACTGTATAGTGTATATGAAAAATACGTTTTGGATGCAGCTCATATTCTGAGCCCCCAGTGTTTCCATGAAGTACTTCAACACACCAGTTAAGTGCAGTTACGTCCCACAAGAATTGGGGTTTGTCACTTGCCCCAGGCTCACCGCTATAAAGGTACAGTTAACTCCAGAAATATTGGCATCCTTCAAGAAAATGAAAAATAATCTGAAACTACCATGGGCACATGGGCATCGCTAGGCCAACATTTCTACTCAGCCCCCCTATTCTACGATTCTCCATAAACTGTACACAAATTATTTTTATCTTTTTAATATTATACCCTCATTGGGGACTGAGCCCCCCTTAAATAAAAATCATACAATCGCCCCTGCTTATGAATCTGTGTTCAGCTGAACTCTGCTCTTAACAAGAGGTTGCATAACTGTATTGATTGAAGCTCTGCCTTGTACAATATACAATTTGAGTTCATTAATATCTGAATCGTTAGTTTAATTCGATTCACTAAAATTTAAATTATTCCCTACAAAACGGCATTTTTTTCACAAATGTAAAATAGACTATAGTCTTCTGATCAGGTGATAGAAAAATATCAGCTAGAATCAAGGGGAAGGTGTACAAGACAGTGGTGAGACCGGCCATGCTGTTTGGTTTAGAGACAGTGTCACTGTGGAAGAGACAGGAGTCAGAGCTGGAGGTAGCAGAGCTGAAGATGTTGAGGTTCTCTTTGGGAGTGACAAGGTTGGACAGGATTAGGAACGAGTACATCAGAGGGACAGCTCATGTTGGACGTTTGGGGGACAAAGTTAGGGAGGCCAGATTAAGATGGTTTGGACATGTTCAGAGGAGGGAGAGTGAGTATATTGGTAGGAGAATGTTGGACATGGAGCTGCCAGGCAGGAGGCAAAGAGGAAGGCCAAAGAGGAGGTATATGGATGTAATAAATGAGGATATGAAGCTAGTGGGTGCAAGTGTTGAGGATGCAGAAGATAGGGATAGGTGGAGAGAGATGATTCGCTGTGGCAACCCCTGAAGGGAAAAGCCAAAAGAAGAAGAAGGAGTCTTCTGATCAGGTGAAATTTATAGATACTGTACCTAAAGGGTCCTTCGAATATGTTTTCCCCTTCATTTTCCCATAACAAAAAATGTTTTCTCTGTAAATCACATGACACGTTCTGTGACATACAATTTCAAATCACACTTAGAAACAATGAGTTTACAGTCCAAGCCTACGGTAAAGGAAAAAATAACATAAAATGAAATAAAAACACAGGGTCTGTAATGTTTTTTTTTAAATTGCTCAGCTTGGCAATACACAATGTTCGAAAGTGTCCAGTGATCAGTTTCATACAGTTAAGTTGAAACAAAACCGCAGGTGACTAATAATAATATAATTATTATTATGATTTTTATTATTATTAGTAGTAGTAGTAGTAGTAGTAGTACTAGTATTATAAAAATGTTGTCCCAAGGTGATTAAAAATATCTCATAACAAATAATTTATGGAAAGTTTGAAAAAAATGAACATTGATACCCCCTTTTTCACAAAGTTCTGCTGAAAAAGTCCAAAAAAAAGGAAAGATGTATAATCGTTTCTGTGCCTAATTACAAAAGGCAAAATTGCACATTTAAATAAATATTTAACCTGTCCAAATCTTCTGCATGTATGCTGTTTTTTGAAGAGTGTCTTTCATTTTATTAGTTAACAACATATTTATTAAATAGACTTCCACATGTCCAGCTTTAAGATTTCTAAAGTAATTTAGGAGATTACCCTTACAGTTCACATTCTAGTCATTTGGCTGCATCTTACTCTTCCCAGGAGATTACGTAGGTTTTTGGATTCATATATGTCACCATTTTCATTCCATAAATCAGTTACAGAGTGTGTGTGTGTTTGATCAGGAACATGGTTATTGGGAGTGTGAAAGCATGTATGTGTGTGTGTGTGTGTGTGTGCATGGATGGGATGGAGCTTGGTTCATAACATTCGGCTGTGTTAAGCGCCTCGGTGCCGTCGAAGCCTCCCATGGCATAGATGCATCCGTCCAGCACGGCCACACTAACATAGCTGCGAAATGAGTGCATGGGCGCCGCCTCACTCCATGTTCCCTCCAGAGGATTGAACATGCACGTGGTGTTGAAGCACCCCATGCTGTCAAGGCCACCAATGATGTACACCAAACCATCCAGGAACACTGTGCCGTGATACGCTTGAGCTAGCTGTTCTGTGCTGGAGATGCACTTCCAGCTGTCCAGCTTCGAGTCGTAGGTTTCCATGGTGCTCATAGCAGATTCGCCATTAAAGCCGCCGATGGCAAACAAAGTGGAATACGGAAGCCGTGGACGGGTAAACAGATCCGAGAATCTGTTGTAGGGCTCGGCCATGTTGGAGAAGTGCATGGCCTTCATGGGCGATGATGGGCTGACACTCTGGCAAACTGCTCACATACTCGTTTTTCTTTATATTTTCCAGGAAGTATTCCGGAGCCACCAGAGCCAGCCGCACCTGATGGAAGGTCAGAAATTTCAGTTAGAAAGTGGAAGAAAAAAATTGGACTTGGACTATTGTAGGATGATATGGAAATGGACTCCAATTCATGTCCTGTTTTTTCACACTGTGTGATTTCACTAAAGTTTGAGATTATTATGTGTCAAACTGAACAAGATCCCAATAAATTCTCTGACTGAGAGATAACATGTTTATAGGATGAAGATCCTCGAACGATATCATTGTCAGCTTACATCATGAGTCAACAAAAACAGACTTAAAAAAACAGAGGTTTTCAGAATAAGGAGGATTTTCTGGCCATGTTTTTTTTTTATTACCATAGAACATCTTTTATTATCATACCATGTTTTGTTTATTACCATCACCACTATGTATTTATAGCTGTCCACTGAATTTGCTGCCTTTCTATTGGTTGTTTTAGACAAGTGAGAATTATGCATCCAGATTATGCATCCAAAAATCTTAGGTCGTGACCAAATAATCTTCTACAATGTAAGGTTTTTTTTCTGAAGTAACAAAATCAGCTTAACTAAAGTCAGACCTATCACTGGAACCCTAACTGCATGTTTACTGTCTGCTTTCAGTTCTCCTCTAACTTGTACTGAGGATCGGTCAGGATGGTCTGGTCGAGTGTACGGACACTCACCTTCGGCAACAGGTTCACGAGGTGCTGCATTCGGACACTGGGATCATACCTGATCCACAGATATATAGCTTGGAATGCTATTTTCTCCTCCTTGATGTTCAGCTCGTCGTTCTCCAGGATGTCACTGAGCTTCTCCACGGTCAGGTCCAGGAGGGATCCAGACGGTGAGAAAACGACATCCTCAAAGTGATGCACCGCGTACATGTAGGCCTGATCTCGCAGCTCACAGCACGAGTGAGCATCAGCAAACTGCCAGACCCTTAAGCAGTTATCTGGGCTGAGATGCTCCTGTAGCAATTCACAGCAGCTGCTTATGAGATCGTCGACGACCAGGTAAATGGCCGTGGCCAAGAGAGTCTCAATTTCATCCACGGTGACTTGAATGTGCTGCGTGTACATGTAGTGGATAATAATCTCCATCATATCTGGAGATACATCAGGGATGTTGTACACTCTCTGATCCAGACTGTCCCATCTTGTAAACAAGTCTCTAAAAATACGAAAGGTAGAGAGACGTGTAACAGTTCTGATGTTTACTGAGAGCCATTTATATGAAGTGACACGGGAGAATTTTTCCACTCAGTTTTCACTCCGTTCTGCAAGTAGAAAAGAAAAACCTTCCGGTTTTTTATTTAAACTTTAATTTCAACACTTCAATATTTCTTTCACTTCACGACAGAGAGTTTTTTTTATTTATCGACGTGTAAAAGTACAGATTTCAGTCAGAGCAATGTGAGGAAAGCAGTGTCAGCGTTCAGAAACCATTCAATCAGACTAGCCGAGTTCTGTTTATTTAATAAAAATCATTTCATCTTTCACTTCATCTGCTGTACAGTTTTCTCATTAGGGAACATTTTCTAAGATGAAAAGGTTTAGTTTAGTTTAGTTTAGTTTAGTTTAGTTTAGTTTACCTGAAATACTGGCTGTAACCTGAGAGGATGGTTTTGTGGACGTTGAAGTCCACCTCTCCCACCCTGAGCACGGCGTCACATAGTGACCCGTCCAGCCTCATCTCATTCAGCACTCTGAATAAGGACATGTTTTCACTTTCTTCTCTCTCTGTAGCTGTTACTAACTCTGATAATTCACACTTTTCTCGATCTTTCTAGACGTGGTCTATCTATCTATCTATCTATCTATCTATCTATCTATCTATCTATCTATCTATCTATCTATCTATCTATCTATCTATCTATCTATCTATCTATCTATCTATACACTCACCTCTATCTATCTATCTATCTATCTATCTATCTATCTATCTATACACTCACACTCACCTCACCTCACCTCACCTCACCTCACCTCACCTCTATTACCTCACCTGGGGGAATTTCAAAATTACCCCAACATACACGTGACATATCAAAATGCTCAGCACATTGTGGGGAACTGCGTGACGTGTGTCCGAGTGACATCATTTGACGTCATGTGCACGTGAACCCCGAAAATAAACAGAATTGCAAAATTACCGCAAAATACACGTGACATATCAAAATGCTCACATTGTGGGGAACTGTGTTACGTGTGTCTGAGTGATGTCACGTGGCTTCACGTGCGATCCAACTCCCAAAATTAGCGGAAATGCAAAATAACCGCAACGTACACGTGACATATCAAAACGCTCAGCATAACGTGAGGAACTGCTTGACGTGTATCCTGGTGACATATACACTTGCCTCCAAAAGTATTAGCACCCAATCTCTCCACTCACCTCCAAAAAGCATCAGCCATTGTGACTACTTGCTTCATCAAGCCAACATCAAAGTTTGTCATGACAAACTTTAAAAATCTAGTTATTATTATTATTATTATTATTATTATTATTATTATTATTGTTGTTGTTGTTGTTGTTGTTGTTGTTGTTGTTGTTATAACAAACCAGGAAGCACTACAATCATGACTCAATATATTATAGAACCAGTACATGAGATTTGGAAATAAGCATCTAACACTGTTTTGCTAATTGTGTGTGTGTGTGTGTGATCAGGAAGACTCATATTTGGCTTGTTCAGTACTCAAATGTTATATACATCTATGCAATACACTGGAATGCTGCAATAAGTTTACAATCCTAGCCTGTTAGTCAAACCAGGGGTGTTTCTAGGATTTGAAAACATCAGTCTGAAACATCAGGGGCTAATTAGGCAGAGAGGGTAAGCAAAAATACCATGTTTTACAAGGGCATTTTTATGTAATATTAATAATAAACACAAATTAAAACAAATAGTATGCAACTTTAGAAAATTTCATTCAATCTCTTTTCTGACTCCTCCCATCATTTCAGAGTCTTGCTACTAAAAAGGAGTTCATTCAATTTATTACATTTTCTCTCTCACACAGGTCTACCATGCAATATTATCTCTTTTACAGCTTGTGTGTGAAGCAGTGCCGTGTAGATCCTTTTTTATTATTATCATTTTACAATAATCTATATTATACTTGCACCTCTTATTTCATTCCTCATTTATGCTGGCATAAATGTATGTGTATGTGCATATTCTTTCTTTCTTTCTTTCTTTCTTTCTTTCTTTCTTTCTTTCTTTCTTTCTTTTTTTGCCTCTCTTCTCTTCTCTTATTGTTCTTTCATCTCTCATTTTCTCATCTGTGCTTGTATCTTGTCTACTTCATGCTCTTGGTGATTTTTCTATCCTATTTCTTTGAGGGTGGAATCATAAGAGAGTATCTCTGTGACTTGACTTGAACAAAACGTCAATTACCATACTAGTATTTATAGTGCTGAGAATTTCTTTTTCAATTGACAGAACAGTCGAATGATGGAGTCTGTTTTGGCCCATTGTTCACCTAAGCCATGTCTGTATTTTAACTTAAGTACTGCATTAGTTGAATAATAGAAAGTCATGACGTTCAGACTGTAATGTCTTAGCACTTTAACAGTTTATATTTTATTTAGATCTATCTTTAGGCTTATTTAATTTAAGTACGACTTGGGTATGGAATAATATTCAAAAGGGTCCTATATGTCAGGGGTTGACATAATCAAAGATAGTGGGCCTCCTTTTTTTTACATTTGTTAGCCTACTTTTATCAACTGTGTTAACATTAAAAATTAAAAGTTAGGCTATTATCTGGATAATAAGATTGTTGTGTTTTCTGACCGTTTTTTGTTGTATGGCTGTCATGCTCAAGGCTGTAAGGTATTTTAGTCACGTATCGCGAGAGCGGTTCTAGAGCATATTCGAGCACACACTCTCACGGTATTTTGGCCTGTGTGTGTGTGTGTGTGTGAGCCCCCCTTAAATGAAAATCCTAGAATCACCCCTGCATGGGCATACACTCAACTGTCCACTTTTGGTAAGCCTGCGCCCATGATCACCTCATATTCCCATTCATGGCTGACCGGAGTGGAACCTGGTGTGTCCTTCTGTTGTTGTAGCTCATCCACCACACGGTTCACTGTATTGTGGGTGCTGAGATGCTCTTTTGTTCAGCGCAGTTGTAAAGAGTGATTATTTAATAAGAGTTACTATATCCTTTCTGGCAGCTTAAACCAATCTTCCCATTTTTCTCTGACCACTCTTCAACAACACAACTTTTCCACCCCACACAACTGTCACTCACTTTTTGTTTTCAACTCTAGAGACAGCTAGGTGTAAAATTCACAGTTGTTCAGTAGTTTTTCAAATACTCAAACCAGTCCACCTGCCACCAATAATCACGCCATGGTCACAGACATCACACTTTTTTTCCCATTGTGATGCTGGATGTGAATATTAACTGAAGCGCTTGACCTGAATCTGCATGATTTGATGCATTGCTGCATTATTACTGGCTGATTGGATAACTGCATAAAGGAGCAGGTGTTATAGGTGTTGCTATTGAAGTGGACTGTGAGTGTAAATACATACATACACGACATACATTTCGTATACTTCCCATTCCCCTATACCAATCATTATATTATGGGACAACTAAACTGTTAAATTTTGAATTGTGGTGAGCAATGAGTTCTGCGATAGCAGGTAAAGTACCTGATACTTACTTTAAAATGTGTGTGTTGTTTGAAGTATGATTGATGCTTTGGGGCTATTTTGTGTCTGCCTCAGCCCGGTTGCCACACAAGATATTTCAACAAGGTAATGACGCAAACATACACTGACCAGGCATAACATTATGACCACCTGCCTAATATTGTCTTGGTCCCCCTTTTGCTGCCAGAACAGCTCTGACCTGTCATGCACTATGTATTCTGACACCTTTCTATCAGCATTAACTTCTTCAGCAATTTGAGCAACAGTAGCTCGTCTGTTGGATCGGATCACACGGACCAGCCTTCACTCCCCACATGCATCAGTGACCCTTGGCCACCCATGACCCTATCACCAGTTCACCACTGTTCCTTCCTTGGACGACTTTAGATACATACTGATACTCTGATTCAGTCGTCTAGCCATCACAATTTGGGCCCTTGTCAAACTCGCTCAAATCCTTAAGCTTGCCCATTTTTCCTGCTTCTAACACATCAACTTTGAGGACAAAATGTTCACTTGCTGCCTAATATATCCCACCCACTAACAGGTGCCATGATGAGGAGATAATCAGTGTTATTCACTTCATCTGTTAGTGCTCATAATGTTATGCCTGATCAGTGTACATCCTAATCAACAAAGAAATGGTTGTGTTTTCATTATTACATGAAGAAATTTTCTCAGATTTTTTTTTACCTTTGTTATTTTGATTTAGACTTTCATAGTTCTTTATTTTTATTTATTTTTTTATCTTTCTACCAATGGAAATTTAAATAAGGTACAAAATTCTAATCTCATTTAATCTCCAGTCTAATGAGTATTTTATCCCCTCTAGAGCCTTAGGTTGTTCCAAAGCCAAGAATATGTAGGCTGAAGTCAACAACATCTGATAAGCCAAAACGTGTTCATAAATAACATAGCTTTAATATTTTGTATATTTTAAATTTAAAGGCACTTACAATGAATATATAAAAATACTCAATATATAAATATACAAAAATGCAATTAACATTTTATTTGTTACAACTAACATTTTACAGTTTTAACATAAATGCATTTTATGTTGCATTCAAATCCACTGTACAAATGAAGCATAAGAATGTGCGTGGTCAGAAATCATGTACATTCACTATTTAAAGGCTATGGAAATAAATTTTGAACAGGTGAATAAAAAATAACCAGTGCATGAAACAGTAAACATGTCTTAGTAAAATGACAATGCTGTATTTAGATGCATGTCACAGGAGTCTGATCTACTCGGTCCACTTGCTTTGCTTCGCCAAATATCATAAACACGGCTACCCCAACAAAATTCACCAAAATTAGCTGGCCGAAAACAGTTAGCCAGGACCCAGTGACCTCGATCAGGTATCCTGAGATGTAAACCATTAGCAGACCTATCGAGTGCACAGATATTAGAATGAATGAATAAATAAATGAACAAACAAACAAATGACTTAAAGCATTCATAAGAAAGATCACACAAAACAAGTGCATTTTTAGGTGATCCATTTAGTTCAGATATTATGAGACCTTAGCATTATAAGGCTCTATCTGTGATTTTAAATTATTGATCCGTAAAGTCTTTATCCTTCATAAGGACAAAGCAGAAACAACTGTTCAACTATAATGTTCATTTTAAACAATATTTCAGTGTAAAACATATTTTTAATCGCAAATAATATTACATTACTCATGTTTCGCAAAATAGAAATTTATCATTCAAATCTCTTGATTAGATAAATATCTAAATATGAAATATAAACCTTCCAGTTCAGGGTATGTTAAATCATTACTTAATGTTTATAACAGGGAATTTTGCTTTATCGAACCTTTCTTACTTACTTGTAAATGCAGCACAGGTGTTCATAATACCTGTTAATAAATAAATAAATAAATAAAATACAAGCAACAGTGATTTTAAAGTATATCAATGTAGACAAAAATTTAAAGTGGAAGCATATACATAAGCAGCTGGAAGAAATGATTGTCAAATAAAGTGATAAAATTATAAAATGTAGTGTAGTACTATGACCAACCAGCACAACTAGTATGCAGAAATATTAGTAATCAGTAAATGGCAGACTGACCAAAGAGAGCTCCAGCACAGGATGGGGCTAAATCATGCACATTCACAGCCACACCACTAGATGGACACAGACATTCAGCAATTTAATGTTCAGTGATTCAGTTATATCAGTTTGTCTTGTGAGGAGGTATGCAATGCACTTTTAAATAATCATTTATTAATTCATTTAATCTTCACTAACCACTTTTATTTTTGTTATATAAGTATACACTGTAAAATATACTATGATAAATGACTGTGGAACTCAGGTACTCAGGTCTGACCTGCTGTTGAAGGTGGATAGGCCAAAGGCTGCTGAGACAAAGACCACAGCATGGAGAAAAGTGGTAGCCTTACACAACAAATAAATGAACACGCTGCCAAATCCCATTGAGCAGAACTAAAGAGATACACACACACACACACACACCACTGTAAAATGTCCAACACTGGTGTTTGATATTAAAACTTGAAAATAAGTTACCCTAGTAATTACCAAAATAGATACACATAACATCAAATTAACAAACACACCCAGATTTCTGTATCAACTCTTCTCAGTTATTCATTTTAAATACTCATTAATATGAATTACGAGTCGACACATTAAACACAACCACATACTTAATAAAGCTGATTATCTAAGGGATATGCAGCTCTGCAGTTTAGAATATGACATGACATCATGACAACGTCTGCACAGGTGCCCAGATATTAACTAATATAGTAATATTAGTAATATAAGATAGTTAACAAAGCCTTGACATTCATAAGGTGTGGCCAGTCTTATTCAGCTAAAACCTGTAGCCAAACCAGTCCGTGCTGAATAAGAAGGCTATGTCAGATTCACTATGAGGCTTTTTGTGGTTTAAGTCTTTAGTTCTATGACAAACAATAGAAACTAATAATAACAGATAATTACATTATCAAATAATGGTATGGGTGTGTATGTATTTGTATAATAATATTTGCTTATCCTTACCTGCATGAATTTTCTGACAGTGGATGTACTAAACCCTATGTAAAAACAAATGCATCATCAACTTCACGGCTATATGACTTCATAGCAATATATTTAACTAATATATACACTATATTGCCAAAAGTATTCGCTCACCCATCCAAATAATCAGAATCAGGTGTTCCAATCACTTCCATGGCCACAGGTGTATAAAATCAAGCACCTAGGCATGCAGACTGTTTTTACAAACATTTGTGAAAGAATGGGTCGCTCTCAGGAGCTCAGTGAATTCCAGCATGGAACTGTGATAGGATGCCCCCTGTGCAACAAATCCAGTCGTGAAATTTCCTCGCTCCTAAATATTCCACAGTCAACTGTCAGCTGTATTATAAGAACGTGGAAGTGTTTGGGAACGACAGCAACTCAGCCACGAAGTGGTAGGCCATGTAAACTGACGGAGCGGGGTCAGCAGATGCTGAGGCGCATAGTGCGAAGAGGTCGCCAACTTTCTGCAGAGTCAATCGCTACAGACCTCCAAACTTCATGTGGCCTTCAGATTAGGTCAAGAACAGTGCGCAGAGAGCTTCATGGAACGGGTTTCCATGGTCGAGCAGCTGCATCCAAGCCATACATCACCAAGTGCAATGCAAAGCGTTGGATGCAGTGGTGTAAAGCACGCCGCCACCGGACTCTAGAGCAGTGGAGACGCGTTCTCTGGAGTGACGAATCGCGCTTCTCCATCTGGCAGTCTGATGGACAAGTCTGGGTTTGGCGGTTGCCAGGAGAACGGTACTTGTCTGACTGCATTGTGCCAAGTGTAAAGTTGGTGGAGGGGGGATTATGGTGTGGGGTTGTTTTTCAGGAGCTGGGCTTGGCCCCTTAGTTCCAGTGAAAGGAACTCTGAATGCTTCAGCATACCAAGACATTTTGGACAATTCCATGCTCCCAACTTTGTGGGAACAGTTTGGAGCTGGCCCCTTCCTCTTCCAACATGACTGTGCACCAGGGCACAAAGCAAGGTCCATAAAGACATGGATGACAGAGTCTGGTGTGGATGAACTTGACTGGCCTGCACAGAGTCCTGACCTCAACCCGATAGAACACCTTTGGGATGAATTAGAGCGGAGACTGAGAGCCAGGCCTTCTCGTCCAACATCAGTGTGTGACCTCACAAATGCGCTTCTGGAAGAATGGTCAAAAATTCCCATAAACACACTCCTAAACCTTGTGGACAGCCTGCCCAGAAGAGTTGAAGCTGTTATAGCTGCAAAGGGTGGACCGACGTCATATTGAACCCTATGGATTAGGAATGGGATGTCACTTAAGTTCATATGCGAGTCAAGGCAGGTGAGCGAATACTTTTGGCAATATAGTGTATTTCTAAATACATTTAAGATAATTAAATAAGGCTCTTGAGTGAAACAGTAGACAAATGTTTGTCTGGATGATCTCTGTCCTGCCAATCATAGTGACAACAGCCAATTTTAGGAGGCCCCTGTAAGCTCAGGTATGTGAACCAGGGCGGACGGGACATTTCTCCTTGCTCTCATTGTGACCCAGCACAAGCAGAAAAAGAGAGTTCGGCTTGTGTATGTGTCTTACAGGAAAAATATGTTAGCTTTTATCGTAGCTGCTTGGTAGCCATCAAGTGACGGGGAAGAGTTATCGGGTGGGTGGATAGGGCATGAGCAAATTGGGTAAAAAAAAAGTGTGTGTGGGGGGGGATATAATTGGGAAGATAAACTTGTGTGCTATATAAAACATATGCTCAGTGATTGATTCAGGTACTACAGATCTTGCTTTAAAGAATGCAGCAATTTGAGGAGGAAAATAAAACTGCACCTTCTTTGATGAGATGATCTGAAATACAGGCTCCAAACAAGGATGAAGGCAGAGCCACAAGCCAGGGGATCACATTAAACACCCAGTCCTAGCATCACATAGTGATGACAAAAAAAAACAGAAGTCATTTAGGATTAAAACATAATTCCCCACAAAGAAATGTCTCAAAGTCTTAGTTACCTTAGCATGAGGATATGTCTCCTTGAAGAATGTTGGTAGCCATGACAAAAGGGTGAAATGTGTACTGCTGTGGCAGAGATGTGCAATAATCATAGCCCTGAGACAAAAAGGAGACAGAAAACATTGTCTCCTCCTCAAGCATGTAAGCACAACAAGAAAAAGGTGTTTGGCGGCTTTAACTCACCACACACTGGGCTGCTTTAAAAGATGATACCAACAAGTCTGTGAAAATGGAGCTTGAAATGTAGACCCAGAGTTACTCCATAAAGAATCCAACGTGTCTGTTGGTCCTGTTTTGTTTCATTAAACACAAGCAAACACAAATATCTGTAAGCCTGAAAATCTATCCATCAGTGTTCAGTTCTTGGAGGTGCTTAAAGGATCCTTAAATCATTCAAATGCTGAGTAAAAAAAGGAGAAAAACTTGTGCCTTAAATACTGAACTGTACCTCTGAGTAGCCATCTCCATACACAGCAGGCCCATAGCGTGGAGAGGAAACCAGGTCCATAGAACACACTTTCCCAGCCGTACCACTCCAGCATGACAGACCCCAGTCCTCCAACCATCAGCATACTGATACAGCAAGAAATTAGCGAAATTAGCATTAGCGAAATTTACTTCAATTTAGCGAAATCTTTGTAATTTCTTACTCTTTTTTTCTGTACTCACCCCAGGTAGCTGCCACAACCTAATGTGCTCATCAAAAAGCCCCTCTCTCCCTCAGCCACACGCTGGGCACAGATGCTGTTTAGAGAGGGGTAATGCACACCTACAACACATGAGCGAGGAATATACAGCCTCAGTTACAGCATTACACCATAAAACATTTTTTCAATATCAACCTATCAGCACTAAATGGACGAAATTTGTAACTTGCTGTGTATTAGTTCACCACAGTGTCGAAGACACAATTGTATTCATACATTCATACAATTCGGTATATAGTAAAACTTTTAGAAAGCTTTCCACTTTATAATTGGCATTTTATGTAAACACACACAGAGTTGTCTCACACTGTGTTAACCAACTTGCCACCTTTTGTTTAAATCCCCCCCATTTTCAAGTGATCAAAAATATTGGAAAATGCGACTGACTGGTGTTTCTTGGTCCCCCAGTGTGACCGGTTAGATTGATTGTGTAATCCTTTAATAGCTCTGAAAGTTTACTTTTGGACTGAACCCTAGGTTTCACCTTTGAAAATTGCATTTGTTGTTTAAAAGGATAAACCAAAAATGAAGAACAGAGAGATGTCTATAGAAGAGAAGCAAGTCGTTTTGAAGCTCAGAAAAGAGTGAAAATCAATCATTGCACAAGCATCTTGTATAGCCACTAAAAATGTGGAATGTCCAGAAATTGAACTGGTGTACCTAAACCAGACAGAGAATAGGTCAGTCAAGGAAAACAACAGCACTTGACAGAACCATTGCAAGAGCTGTAAAGACAGTCAGTCAAGATAAACAGTCAAGATTGTGTATCATACAAGCAGGTTTATCTGTTAGGACCAAATAATTCTCTGTGCACTAAATCCCATTAAGGATTATTTTTATCTCTATTTTTTAAAATCTCTATAAATTTTTCTATTTTTCATCTGCTTACCTTGCAGCACTCCCATGAGGAACCTGGTTACCACGATGGTAATAAGTGGTGGGAAGCCCATGGTGACCAGAAGAGGAGTTATTGCTGTCATAAATGCCCAGGAAAATGTGGAAATGATCAGGACTCTCTCTCCACCGATTCTGTCGAGACATTTGTGACATTTATGTTGCATACACGTTTGAGAAAGATCCATCCTATCTCTTCAGCAATCCTAACTCTTCAGCAATTTCTTAATTTATTTAAGACGATATTATATAAAGTTTTCTCATAATTACTATGTACACTATATACTATATGTATCACATAGTATTGAAACTATGTTACCTACTTATCACTGGCATGACCTCCTAACACTTGTGTGAAGCAGTAGCCCCAAAAAAAGACACCCAGCACCAATCCAGACTCCATCTTGTTCCATCCAAATTGCTTCGCCATAGTAGCTGCACAAACTGGCGCGGCCATTCGTGCCCAATAGAGCAGGCAGGTGACCAGCAATAGTAACAGAGTCCATATCCGCACAAGGGACCTACAGTAGAAGTAGAAAACAAATGGATCCATTTTAATGAACTGTAATTCTAAAAAAGGGATGCCATTGCCCCTCCTCCTCTTCCAAATACTACTACTACTATAATAATAATAATAATAATAATAATTATTATTATTATTATTATTATTATTATTATTATTATTATTATAAATTAGAAAATTTATTACTAAACTACAGATTCAGGAACGAATAAAACATTTCAAGTGGCAGTGACAAGTACAATAAAAATGGAATTCTAATTAAAAGCCTATTAAATTATCTAATATCTAATTAAAATTAAAAGCAAGAAATTTATAGAAAACTTTCTGTTCTATTTTTTTTTTATCTGATGTGACTCCTCATGCAATTAACATAATTACTGATTACATTATTAGTTTGTTAGATAGCTCTTGGGTTGGGCAGTAAGAGATTATACAGTAATTATAAAGCAGTCCAGGTGGATTACACTTATTGCCAGTTTTATCACGTACAGTGACCATCTACAGCACACTCCAGACTTAATGGTATCCTTCAGAAAAATGAGCAAAAATGATAAAATATGCTGTTAATAAAAAGGAAATACATTCATTTAAACTTTTCAATAGCAGAAACTATTTAGCTTTGTTTTAACAAAAACAATGTACATAAGAACTACTACTTTTTGTTTATTGAATTGTCATCCATTACTATGAGAAAACCCAAAGAAGATTCAACACAACAGAGATGGATAGGTTATGGACAATAATGCTTAAGCAATTAAAATGGCATTAAGCAAAATTAGGATAATAATAAGGAAATAAAAATTAAAAAACAGTTAAAAGAGCTGGAAATTTGAAAATGGGTCCATTAGTATACTGTCCCATTAGACACTATGAAAAATGGTGAAGGAGTGTTCATTGCATTAGTAAATTAGAGCAAAATTAAACCCAATATAAACCAGTACTTTAATTAATATGCTTGTAGTTTATAGCTGGGAATATACAGAACTGAGAAAATACAGAACTGCCTGCCATGAATACATGCTGTTCAGAGCTGCCTCTCACGTCAGCTCAAAGTCACTAATGACACATGTTTCCAGACTCATGCTCATGCAGCTTCATCTGTGTTCATGGGAAACAACCACAACAACTTGTGTATGCCGCCTTAGCATTGGTCATCTTAGGGAAGCAGTCTTAAATTCAGACATCCCCTGATTTAGACCCAAGCACCACAAACCTTATCAGCCTGCTAGTCGTAAATGTCCATGTCTGACGACAGCAGATAAGCAGAGTAAGAAGCCCAGAAAGCTGTTTGAGTCTCGGACATGGCTCGGTGGAAATTGTTGATTCATGCAGTGAAGGCTCACAGCCTTCAACAGGCACCTCCTTATAACAAGGTTTCAGAAACTACTAATCTCCTGGGAATTTGGTGCGTTTAATTCAAGACATATATATGCTGCCCTGAATGCAGATGCATTGACATTTTGTTGAGATCTTTTGACATCGCCTCAGGTATGGCGCGTATAGGCAATTAGTTCTGTTATTGCCATCAGGATATTTACCACTGCTGATCTCACTATTAGTCTGAATACCATGGCAAGTTCCCCCACAAGTAGATTTCTTGTCCCGAATGGCCAGAGAGATTTGGCACTCAAAATATCTGTGTCTGTGGGTTTAAACATTGATCTTACCCTAATTTACCACAATTAAAAGAATATTCATGTTTCATTATATATGATTTGTTAAATGCATATATACATCCAGCTGTCATTTTCATTAAGGGCACTGAATGCAGATAAGATAAGATAAGATAAGATTATTAATTTATTCCTTATTAATCCTGAAGGAAATTCTTTTGCCAGAGACTGCTTCAGATTACAAGAGAAATCAACACATAAATGAAAAAAAAATGAAATATTCTATATAAACAATATATAAAAACAATTTATTCAAAAGTAGAAAAAAGGTGCTAGATAAATAAGAACATAGTGCACATTGTATGATGTATGGTATTGCACATGGTATTATATTAATGTACATTGTAATTATTGTAATTATTGTGAAATTGGGATAGTGCACATAATGACACAGTGTCAGTAATGTACAGTAGAGTAGGGAGTAGGTGAGAAAGTACAAACACCGCAAGCATCAGAACAAGGTGTGTGAGACAACTATACAAGATTAGAATATTCAAAAACAACAATTTAGAAGTAAAATGAGAATAAAATAAACAATGCCACAAACGTTGTCGAACTAAGACATGGTTGGTTCCTGTTCTCGCTAGTAACAGGTATATCTCAAAAAAGTCGAGCTTCTCATTTTACTGAGAAAGCACATGACCTGAAGACTTTTCCATGCTGCAAAACAATGCACATGTACAATGCTCAATATAATCTAAGCTGAAAAATTGAAACTGTATAATCATTGATGTTTTTAACATGTTTCCCAACATGCGCGTTAATTCCTGTTATCAAATGCATTCTAGCAGCTACTGTGTGTTCCAGTAAAACCCTCCAGTCTTCTCATGAAGACTGGAGTCTCACAGGCGTTTCATAATAATAACGTAACTATAAACAGTGAAAAATCATAATGTGCTTTCATTAATAAATTATAATTGATGGCAAATATTTGTGGTATGAAGGTATACTATCTCAAAAACTCCTCAAAATACTCAATTTAAAGACTGTTTCTTTCTTTATTTGTTTATTGATAACATTATTGTTATTATTACTATAGAGAGTTTGCAGTTAAAAGAATCTGAAAGTGGCACCTCAATGCTCCTACTTGTTTTTCAAATGACAACCAGAAGAAAAATGGTCTTTAAACGCACTACTGACAAAAAACGTGGAGTAAGCAATAGTATCACAACATTACTGAAGGGTTTCTCTGTCTGGTTTAAACCTAATCATACCCACCACCCCTTTTCTCTCTCTCTCTCTCTCTCTCTCTCTCTCACACACACACACAAACACACAGATGGAAAGTTAAAAACACATTCATTTACATATAATTTAGATGTTGTAAATCTCAACATATCCCTTGAGTCACACTTCCAGTATGTGATTATAATCATGTTTACTCTGTATAACCATTCTCCCATAGATAAAAAAAAAAAGCTGAGCTACATTCCATAGAAATTAACATGACTTAACATGTCCTTTTATCAAGCCTCCTCTGTCAAGCTCTGCTTCTACATCTGCCATTTACATGCACTTAAACAATTCATGATGAAACAATCACGCAGGTTAAAATCTATGCCTTGAACCCTCAACTACAGTCTATCAGACAGCAAGCTAATAACTCGCAAGTCTTTCTAAAACCTCAATTCACTTTTATAAGCGTAAATTGTGCATATATAAATGTTATGAGCCTATAACTGACCTGGGCCATAGTCCCGAAGTTTCGTTCACTCCTTTCCTCTCGGGCTCGCGCGCGTGATCATCTTCGCAGATGTTTTGAACCAGATGTGAAATGGACTTTTCTGATTTCTGTTCCATTCAATTCCATGAACTTCCATTCAGTAGCTGTACTGCGTTTAATCGACTAAAGCAGCTAACGAATGAGCTGAGATGTGGATGAGGAAAGCATCTGGTCAAGAAAGACAGGTAAGGGTTGGACACTTTCCGGAGACATAAATTTGCATATTTTAATATTCATGAAGCATGGCGCGTGAAAGAGGCAGGGCACGCGCATTGTTGTTACTAATGAGTTTCAAAGAAAAAGTTTCTTGTACCTAACGTAGAAGATCTATAAACATACACAAAAAACTAATTATAATTGCGATTATAATTGCGTAATAATGTTGAGCTAAACACTAAGCATAGTGTTACAATGCTTGTAGTTAAGATTTGATTACAACCCTACACATACACAGCTTCACTTTATTAAATACACATTTTTTATTTTGCAGTCTTACACCATGAACAGTTGCAATGTTAAGTGAAATAAAAAAACAAACAAAAACAAAATACATCCTTTTTTACTTAAAAAATTAAAGTCAAGTTTTAAAGTAAAGTCACAAAACAAAATATATTTTACTTAAAAAATTAAAATCATGTTTTAATGACAAACCTTTATTGAAACTATTAGAAGCTGGTTTTAATTTTCATTCAACCTCTAAGTTGTTGGCTGGTTATATACATGACTATGTCATTTAATTAAAAGTATAAATAACCAAATTCTAGTGCAAGCCTTCCTATGAGAGTGGAGGTTATTATAACAGCAAAAGAGAGGTTTAAATCTGAAATGAGATGGTCACAAAGCTCACATGGGTGTGTGATGGTCAGCTGTCCACAAACTTTTGGCCATATAAAGTATACACCCATCAGGCATAACTTTATGACCACCTGCCTAATATTGTGTCGGCCCCCCTTTTGCTGCCAAAACAACCCTGACCTGTCATGGACTGTGTATTCTGACACCTTTTTAACAGAAGCAGCAATTTCAGCAATTACAGCAACAGTAGCTTATCTGTTTGGATTGGACCACACGGGCCAGCCTTCACCCCCCCATGTGCATCAGTGAGCCTTGGTCGCCCATGATCCTGTTGCTGGTTCACCACTGTTCCTTCCTTGGACTACTTTTGATAGATACTGACCACTGCAGACCGGGAACACCCCACAAGAGCTGCAGTTTTGGAGATGCTCTGATTCAGTCGTCTAACCATCACAATTTGGTCCTTGTCAAACTCGCTCAAATTCTTACACTTGCCCATTTTTCCTGCTTCTAACACATCAAGTTTGAGGACAAAATGTTCACTTGCTGCCTAATATATCCCACCCACTAACAGGTGCCATGATGAGGAGATAATCAGTCTTATTCACTTCACCTGGCACTGCTCATAATGTAATGTCTGATCAGTGTATAGCCAGCTAATGATAGCAAATGAACAAACTTTACCTCGCTATGCATTTTTAAAAATAAATAAATAAACTCAATTGGATGCTACACTGGGCTAATTGGACTGACATACTGTACTGTATAGCAAAGTCATCGAAGAGATGAGAGAAGACTCTTATGAGTACTGTAAAAATCTAAATATTTTGGTCTTGGAAAAGCAAAGTATGAATACGGAAGAATATTTGTTAAAGTCCCCCAAAACAGCTTCTTAGCTACGATTAGATTTCCTCAAACCAGTGATGAAAGACTGAAAAATAAAAACAAACCATGTTTGCTGCTACTCTACAAGACCTATCTTTGGGGCAGGATATATATCTAGAGAGCATTTAATTGCATCATTATAGAGTTGAGCTGATATACAAAGATTTTTTTTTATCTGCAAAAGTGATTATTAATGTTTGCATGTGTATATATTCACACATACACTTTTTTTGCTGAACTAGTAGCAAAGCCCTATATTTCTATAGCGGCACCGTTTGCTGTTCATGCTCGTACAAGCTTCTGGAGTGAATTTGGATAGGAAAAAAGCCAGAACATGAGAACTGCTCGACAGGCATTACAGGTAGGACATGTTCGGAGGTTCACATTTACATACTTAGACCTAAAACACTGCTGAAGCATGTGGCATGGAAAAGACAAGACACACAATTTGTTTCAAAGAAATACTTTATTGTACCTGAAAATTTGACTTTAAAAACAGGAGGCTGAAGAATGTATTGTTGAATAAATAATGTAAAAATTACAACTATAAATAAACTATAAACTCCAGTAGCATGTACAAACCTAAAATAAAAAAGGGTGATGTAGCAAATTGCAAAGGCATTAATGAATACATGAATTTAAAGTAAAAATAGCTTAACGTGTGAAAATCTAAAAAAAAAATAATAATAATAAATTAATTAAAAAATTAAAATACAAACAAAAAAAAAACCCCACCCCCATTCACCTGCCTGAAATGTTAATTTTGTTTTTTACCATTTGAGCAGGCTCATTTCCATTCCATGTGAAAATACAAGGATAGTCTCTCTCTCTCTCTCTCTCTCTCTCTCTCTCATACACACACCTACCTTACCCTAGCCAACCAACACAAGGCACAGCAGAAAGTCCAACCAGAAAACCGTGCCTCCGACAACAGACCAATTGTAAAAAGCACAAATTCGGACAAATTAAGTGTTGATTCCCAGCGTGAAACAATTCTGGAAAAATAATTTCCATCTAGAAAATGACTTAAACTTAACACTCTCGTAACAACTAGTGGTGTAACTCGCCGGCTTCCGCACGATAAAATTTCACTCCTGTAGGCTTTGAGTAGATATTTGACGATGTCACTGAATCTGCTACGATAAAGTTTAATTTAGTGGCCTCCATTCCAGCCTGAGGTACACAAGTATCAGTGTTATTAGCAAAAAAAAAACTTGCTAGCTTAGTTACACATTAAGTTGGGATAATTTTTTACATATCGGTTGTCTGACTTTTTATAATAATCGATTTTTAATAACAACTTGCCTCAATTCGTTTCAGAGGCTGTCTTTAAATCGATGCATTGATCCAACCTGTTTGATCGGTAGCTGATTTTACACTTCCAATTTAGCCATATAAGCAGCACTGAATGAATATAAATTTAAATAAAAATAAAAAAAACCCAAAAGAAAACAATAAGCCAGTACATAAAAATAAGATGAGGTGAATATTTGCAAATAAAAGATCAATAGTACAGAATTATTTTTCATTCTGAAAATGGGTGTCCAGCTAAATTCATTTCTGATATATATTCACTTTGATTAGCATATCTGCTTTCAAAATATAATACAATATACAGTTAAGTTAGTCCTCTTTTATGAGACGCAAACAAATTGCTAGTTCATATTCATATATATGTATATGGTCCGTTCACTGACTGCTTATAAATAGGGGGAAATGTTACAGTATGGCACAGATGTCCATGTTTTTTTTTTGCCACTTCTTACTTGGGATCTTCAATTGTGCCCTTACTAAGGTCTGTCATTTTGGGGTATTTGACTTTTTTCTGGTCAAGTTCATTCTGTGCCCATAACAAGAGCTTCAGCAGCTTGGCCAGTTTTGGTGTTGACTCCCTGTTCTCATAGTCGAGTACTGCCTGGTTCACCTCACTCCAAACCTGTAAGAGGAGACACAAAATCATGCCACCTTGTGGATAAGAACCAGAACACATTTCTCAAATACCTGTTCAATTAACAGACCAAAATCTAGTCTTGTTTATTTCATTCTTTATTCAGTTTTTAATAGAAATTACACGCTTTTTATATGAGCTCCCAACCACTCCCGTTTTAAAGGCCTAAAATTATTGGATAATTATATACTGAATAGTCATTATCATATGGCTGCAAATACCTTGATGTCTGGAACCCACAGACATCACCAGACACTGGGTTTCTTCCCTTTTGTTGCTCTGACAGGCATTTGTTAACGCTGTCTTTAATTCCTTTATGTTTTACCTTGGGTTTTGTCTTCAGCAATGACATGCATGCTCAACTGAATTCAGGTCAGGTGAATAACTAAAAACACTCCACCTTGCTGTCAAATTGTGCTTCAGGGCATTGTTATTCTACTCTTTGAACCACTGTCAGTCATGCATTCCCACACCATAAGATGCGGTAGTATGCGTCGATCAGCTCGTTCCCTTCTACTTACTCTTATCTTCTTATCATTCTGGAACAAGCTGAACTTTTTTTCTCATTTGTCCATAGCTGTTTCAGAACTTTACAGGCTTTTGTCAAACTGCAATCTAATCTAAACTCTAAAACTCTCCTCTCTCTGTTTAGAAACAATCAAACTTGCGAAGAACTCCCTGTATGTACTCTGGTGACGTCTTCTTTTTATTATTGACTTTAATTTAGATATGCCTACTTCCTAGGTGGTGTTCTATATCTGGTCAACTGTTGTGAAGGGGTATTTCTTAATTATAGTGCCCTTCTGATGTTCCTGAGCTCACCATAATAACAATTGCCATCTTCTTTAGATGTGACAGATCTTGATATTAAAGCTAATAGGTTCCAAATGCAAATCCTGTGCTTAAAGTCAACTCTAGACCTTAAACTGTTTACTTTTAAGAAAAATAATAATGAGGCAATGACAAGCAATTGGTCATGGAACAGCTGGCTAATATATTGTCAATTAATTTTGTTCACTTAAAAAAAAAAAAAAAAAAAGGGTGCTGGAACATACACTTTAAAAGCATGCTAAAATACACGCTATACAGCTGTATTTTGAACTTGTATATATTTATGCAAATTCAAGTCATACTATGATGTACAGGTGAAAAATAATCTGTCAGTGTCCAAATATTTATGGACCTGTGTGCATTTGTTTATTAAACAATATGGCCAGAAGTCTGTGGACACCTGACTATCACACCTTCATGGACTTGCTGAACATCTCTCTCTAGATTTAAACCCATCTTTGTTGTAATAACTTCCAATTTTCTGAGTAGGCTTTCCACTAGTTTTTGGAGCTGTGAGTATTTGAGCTCATTCAGCCACAAGAGCATTAGTGAGGTCAGGCACTGATGCTGAGGTGAGGAGGCCTGGGGTGCAGCTGACGTTCCAGATTTATTCTAAAGGTGTTCAGTGGGATTAAGGTCAAGGCTCTGTGCAAGCCTCTGAAGTTCTACCACTCAAACCTTAACTTTATAAACCTCAATTTGTGCACAAGGTAGGATAAATACTGGAACATGTTTGGGTCTCTTAGGTTCTGTGAGGGTAACAATACTTCTGGCCATATAGTGTGTAATACCTATACACACACCCCCCTTTTAATGATACACACACACACACCTCTCTCTTTCGCACAAATACACACACCCCTCCCTCTCTCTCACTCACACACACACACACACTCCCCTCTCACCTTCTGTCGCTGCATCATGTTAAGAAGGTCTCCAAAAGGTGACTCTTCAGGGTTGTCAAAAGCAAGCAGAGCCAGAGTTCTCTCCATCTCAGTCAGACACTCTCTGCTCTCCTCACCTTGTTCAGCCAATTGTGACTGTGCAAACTCCAGTGCAGCCTCTGTCTCCCGCAAACGGATAAGCTCAATCAAATGCTGCTGCTGCAAGAGGAAAATATATTTTAGTGCCCTTGGGGTAGGTCTCTCTTCAATCTCTACTTTCAGAAATTGAGATGGTCAAATGTCAAACTACAGTCATGGGAAAAAGAAAGTTCACTCTTCTTTTGTTCTAGGTTCTTTTATTTAGAATTTGTTTTTAAAAAACAATGCAGAACAACTTTTAGCAACAAAAACCTGAAATAAACATTTTCTATAGGAGCCTGTCATTGATTCAGTTGAGTTTAATCTCAGTTAAATGTAGTAAAATGTGAGATATTTAGCAACAAAACAGACTATTTTTATATACAAATATTTTCTTTCTTATACGTACTCGAACATGAAGATTATTCTCCAAATCTATTTCATCACTACTTTTTGTGTTGTACTAGGCCTATGGTCCTTGAGCGTGCTGTGAATGATAAAGGATAACATGTTTACCTGAAGATGGAAGTACAGATATCGGTTGGTATCCAAGAGTTCTGGATGAAGGCTGTTAATGAGAGAGATGGCTTCCTGAATTTGCCCTTTCAGAATCATCTCCCTGATCTTTATCCTCTCATCCAGCGAGTCCAGATCCACACTGGGCTCAATGCCTGACTCCATCCGGAACTTCTCTGCAGCCTCTTTAAAACCCTCTGTGAAACACAAACACCAATCAATCTAGTGGTAAATTATTTTCATTACACCAATGTATGACGTAACTGATGACGGTGTTTACAAATGGTCTGCTATCATCAAGGAGCTCAAATTCAGCCAGTGCTGTCAGTCACAGTAAAAATGATGAGCTTAACAATCCATATGCGTGTGGTCATCTGCAAAAACTGTCTGCTGTTGTTATAGCCAAAATCTAACATAGAAATCCCAATAAAATACGTTGACATTTCTACTTTTAAAATTTTTTTCTGACCTTGTCTTGGTGGTCTACTAGTAAAGTATACACCACATCAGGTATAGTTTCTGAAAACTTGGCAGTAACTTTTTTTTTTTATTAATGTGGGGAATTTGGGAGTCTTTGTCATGTTGCTTCAACCATTCCCAAACAATTTTTTGCAGTGTGGCAGGGGGCATCATCCTGCTGAAGAATGCCCCTGCCATTAGGGAATACCCTTGCCATTTAGGGGTGAATTTGGACTTCAACAATGTTTAATCAGGTGGCACATTTCAAAGTAACATCCACATGAATTCCAGGACCCGAGGATTCCCAGCAGAACAAAGCATCACAAATCGTGCATCCTGGTGACATCGCATTTCTGTCAAAGCCTGGATGAACTTTTTTTTAGCAACCTGTACTATAGTAACCCTTCTGTGGAATCAATTCAATTTATTTGTATAGCGCTTTTAACAATGGACATTGTCTCAAAGCAGCTTTACAGAACTATAGAAACAGAGAAAAACAATTATACTATTATTACTAATTATTAACCAATTATACTACTAATTACTACTATTTTATCCCTAATGATCAAGCCTGAGGCAGCGGTTGCAAAGAAAAACTCCCTGACATGATATGAGGAAGAAACCTTGAGAGGAACCAGGCTCAGAAGAGAACCTCATCCTCATGTGGGTGACACTTGACAGTAAATAATGTCCTTTCTGCAACAGTAACCAAGGGCTCATGAGGAACTATTAGGTCAATGTAGTTTCTGACTTCATTATAGTCACTAATTCTATGCTGTCGCAAGCTGACAGATGTACCAGCAGTTCTGTGACGGTGTGATAGTCTCCAAGAATCAGACCAGAAAGGCAAGCCACTGGGAACTGGGAACAGCCCAGAAGATCTACGACTTTGAAAATGCTCTGACTCGGCTGTCTACCCATCACAACTTGTCCCTCGTCAAAGTCGCACAGATCTTTATCCTTGCCAATTTTCCCTGCGTCCAACAGATCAATTTAGAGAACTGACATTACACTTACTGCTTAATATAGCCCACCTCTTGACAGGTGCCATAATGATTGCTGTTCACTTCATGGGTGTTAATGTTATGGCTGATTGGTGTATACTATAAAGTATGAAAGCAAATGCATAACTGTAGCATAAAATCCCAATGAAACTTACATACCAGTTACTAAATAGTTCATGATGAGGCGGTTCATATCTGCTCTTTGGATGTGCACATTATTCAGTTTCTCCATCCATTCCTCCTTCGTGATGTCTTCAGGCTTTTCCGCATAGCTCATCATGGATCCGTCAATCGGAGTAGTTTTCCGCTATAAAACTGCAATGAAAGTCGAAAGAGAATGTGCACCGAGATTATTAGGCATCTTGTGAAATGAAATGCTTCAGCTTTAAACTCTGTGACACCCTTTTAAGGAGCTGAGACATCAGGGATTTCTTCTCATGTGCATGCAACAGTTGGTCAGCAGTGAGTGAACGAATGAAAAAGCAGCTCGAGCAGCGCGAGGCGGCGTCTCGTCTTTCCGCGCTGTTTTCAGACTCGGGTCGTTGTTCAGTTAAACGCGACTTAACTAGACTTCACTTCAGGACAATCCGTATTAATATCCAGAACCACTATCGCCAAGGAGGGCTTAATGCTTTTAAAGGACATTTGCGTTAACTCTGATCAATTTGACATCCTTTCCCTCGGTGGAGAACAAAAATAATGGCGGACTCAAGAAGAAGCAAAACAATCGAGCCTGCAACTTAAAACGACTGTCCACTGAAACGACACGAAGAAGCCCAGGCTGTTTATGACCAAATGCACGTGTAGATGAATAATTCTAACGACAGTTCATTTATTTTGCCTGGAATATGTAAAGAATAAGCGTTTATGTTAAAATAATAAAAAATACTTACAAAATAAGTATTGACGATGGCGGTGGGCCTGAGGATGAAATCACGCGATAACACACTGCGCTTCAGAACGAGACTTCAGAGAAGCTCGGAGATTGGCCCGGGCGGTGATGTCATGGTTGCTGTGGCAGAGATGTTTGGGTTGCCAAATCCTTTGTTTGTGACCCTCTCAATCAAACGGAATACAGTAATGATTGTTTAAAATGCTGTGGTAGAGAAATACAAGGGTTCTGAACCAGTCTTATATAATCCATATAAAATGCTAAGGGTTTTGTCATTAGTTTTTTTTTTGTTTGTTTGTTTTTTTTAATGGTGGCCTATATATATATTATTATATATATTTATAATATTTTCTTCCATGATATTATTAAGACAGTTAAAAACAGTTATTCCTATATGTGTTAATTAGGCACGGATTCTAGGACAATGCGTTTTGTGTCATTTGCTTTCCATGTCGAAATCAAATCTTACGAAATCTGTGATCATCAAAAATGTAGACAATACAATCATATATCAGTTCCTTATACTAAAACAATTAATACAAACTAAACTACATTCTATTATGTCGCATCCGGTGTTTATAAATGACAAGCATATCTTTAAACAACGACTAGATAACAAAATGTCATTTTGTTCACCACGTGATCACCATAACATTAAATTCAGCTCTCACCATAGGAAAAAAATCCGCCTAATTTTTTGATTTCCCCTCACGCGCACACTGATCATGCTTGTGATATTTGGGTGATTTCATCATTTTCAACCCATAAAAGAGAATAAAGAGATAATTTCTCTTACCGAAGTTATAATGAAGAAGAATAAAATAATTGTGTTTATATATATATATATATATATATATATATATATATATATATATATATATATATATATATATATATATATATAATATGCTCATTTGCCCCGAGATTAGGCTGTAATTTATTTAAAAAAAAAAAAGAAAGATATTTCTGATATAATCAGCTCTATATCAGTGGACTAATTCACACACACGGAATATTTCTGTGTATCCGTTTTATTCACGTTTTGTTTCAGGCATCACGTGTTTAAATGATCTAAAAGAATAAAAAAATGTCACAAATGTAAAGCTGTTGCAAATTAAATGGATCATCTAATGAAACGAATCTGCAGTCCTCAATGTAGCTATATAACATAAACAAAGTAATTTAGGAAACAAATCAGAGTTAAAACAGAACATCTCCCAGGATGTGTGCACACTACAGCCTCTGGTCCTGCGGTAGAAACACGCGTGAGGTGACATTTTGTTCGAGGTTTCGTTGCTTGACAATCTTGTACATCTGCTCCTAGGCGTGAGTCTGCATGAGGATGTAGTTCTTGGCCAGCAGCAGTGTGGCGATCTTTGACAGTTTCTTTGCTGTCATTATTTCTCCTGTACGGAATCGCGGCCCGGAGATCATCTAGAGCGGCGTTCAGGTCGCGCATGCGCCGTCGCTCGCGCGCGTTAACGGTCCAGGCGCCAGCTTTCAGGATTGACAGTAGATGCAGAGCGATGCTGGACCCGTTTGTAAGATTTGTCAGGGGAATGAAAGCTTCTTTCGTTTTTGTTCGTTGCAGTGGAACCCATGTGTACTTCTGTTCCTGATTTTTCCGAGACGGCACCGACGAAACACACACTGCAGGGTGACCAGTGGCCGAAACCGGGTCCGAAACTCTTTCTACCTGCGTTCATTGTTTCAGAAAACAAAGCCATCACCTCCACCTGAGCGCCTTAACTGTCTCTCTGTGCTGCTTTATTATAAAAACTCCCGAGACCTGGAGATTAGTAAGCCGTCAAATCAGGGAATAAACACAAACTGTTTTCACACACTTTGTCAAAACACGCCACAAACACTGTATTAATGGCACAGAGCAGAGAAATACTGGGCGGGAGATAGTTTATCTGCAACTAGATCAGATGAGTCGCAGTGGTGACCTCCGTTTGTTATTGTCGTTGAATAATATTTTCACAGTTTTCATAATCCTCAGGGTAAAAGATTATATCGGATTTCAAAGCAATATAACCGATCAAAACAACCTGGTGTTTGTAATCCAGCCTTGTTGAGTCCTTTGTCTTTGCAGAGATTTTAAAAATATATATAATTTATGGAACACAACTGAACTGAAAGTGGAGATAAAATAATAATAATAATAATAATAATAATAATAATAAGGAGAAGAGGAAGAAGAAATCAGCTGTATTTATACAGCTCCTATATTTAAATAGGTTAAAATTCAACAACAACAACAAAAAATAATTAATCATCTTATACAACAACACCAAGAAATCAAGTGAGCAGCACAGAAAGTCACAATGGTACAGACACACTACATGTGATGAAGTGTTTTGTCCATTACATAAATATGAGAAAGATAGTATCCAAAGATAATATAAGGTATCAACGACCAGGCCTCCTGCAGTCTTTGCGAACAAATCCTTTAAAACTTTTAAGTTGAACTGAGAAGATAAAGGTGAGATTTTACAAAGGTTATGTGGGAGTGATTTCATAAGCACTGAAAAATGTGCCATCTATAGCAAAAAGTCTAAACCCAGGGATTGCTAGCGGGCACAGCCTTGTGTTTGTGTGGAAGGATAAGTACTTGTACTGAATATGGCAAAAGAATTGCAAGCAGAATTTTTAAATAATGGGTTAAATATGGGTTGAAGCTTTATTGTGTGAGAGAACTCGAACAGTCAAAATTAGGAGGTGCTGAAATTAAGGTTATGAAATGAAGGCCAGTAATAACAGCAGTAGTGATGCAGTTTAAAGTTTATATTTAGTAAACAAGAGTTGTCCTTAAAAAATGTGTTTTGATAGTAATATACTAATATGTAGTCCTTTGAATAAAATAAATACAGTTTTGATTTATTAAATTAGATTCAATTTGATTAGATCAGATCCAACTTTGTTGTCATTGTGCAAAGTACATGTACAAAGCCAGTAAAATTTAGTTAGCATCTAACCTGAAGTGCATGTTGGTATAATTATGTTAAAGAATACTACCAAACATGCCAAAACTGTTAACAAACATGACAGTAAATGTCTTTAAATATTAATTACACTAACTAGCAATGTTGCTGCATTGAGGAAAATGGTTTTATCATCAGTTCAGACCAAGATAAAGCTTTTTGGCCAAAGCACTATGTGTGGCACAGACCTAAAACTGCCCACACCTCAAAACACACCATCCTTACAAGGAAGTATGGTGGCATGCTGCAGGGATTCTTCTCATCAGCAGGGACCGGGCATCTTGTTAGAATTGCTGGAAGAATGGATGGAGTAAAATACAGGGAAATACTGTGAGAGAACCTGCTTCAAGTCTTCACCTTTCAGTAGGACAATGATACTAAGCACAAGGTCAAAGCAACATTGGAATGGAACAAAATCAAGAAAAAAATGATAAATGTCCTACAGTGGCCAAGTCAAACTCATTTGAAAACTGTGGTTCACAAGCATCACCCAAACACCCTGAAGCAATTCTGCCATGAGGAATTGGCCAAAATCACTCAAAGACACAATTTGCAAAGTTGGTACATATTTAAAGCTGTTATTTCAGCAAAAGGTGGCTCTACCAAACGTAATTTGTTGGTGATGAACCCTGCAACTTATTTCAGTTATTTGTTTTTTATAACAAATATTTCAAAACATAAATCCAATGTCACCTTACCACAACTGATTTTGAGTTTTAATGTTTTAAAATAAATTATTTTAATTTTTTCACATCACAAAAACCTGCCATTTTAACATGGGTATGTTGACTTTCCCTGGTGTCCACTTCATATCATGCCTTTTTTAAAACTATTTTTCTATTAATTCCAGAAAAAGGAAACAGGAGGCTGATTGGCTTTTTATGCTGATTTGATTTCTGTTGAATAGACAATATAATAAATGACTATATTCTTCCCACTTGTGAGAAATACCCTAAATGAGGCAGATTAATTAGTCATCATTTTCAAATGCAAATGTCTGTGATTAGAAATTAGACCCTCACTGTCTCTTTGTAAGGAGGGGGTTGATGGAATGCAATCAAGCGTTCTGTAGAAACACATCTGCTTAATGGGGGATAGAAGCTCCAATTTGTTGCTACTAACAATGTTTCTAAACATTGCACATTTCTGTCATGTGTGATCAGTGAATCTGAAACTATTCATCTGCATTTCATAAAGGTTAAAAAGAAACATTATAATGAAATCAAAACTTTTGAATACTATTATAGTATTATCTGAACAGGCCAGAAACTGCAACCCATCCACAGATCACAATTAAGAGCTCTGCCCATATCAGGAGCGCTGTACAGGGGGATGGTGTAGAGAACAAAGCATAAGAGAAATAGATGGGTAGAGACACAGGGTTGGAGGGTAACTAATATATTAATATATGGAAATTAAAGCATGAATAAGCGTGGCAGGCAAACCCATCTGCACACACACACAGATGCTGACACACCCTCAGATCAACATTTGCATATGACCTTCCACCCTGAGGGGGTGCCTAGCCTAATTTGGGTCTTTTAAGATGCAGGCTGCAGGTAATCTGTTCAAATATGGCAAAAATGATTATGGTAAATAATAAAAACAGACTATCAAAGCACAGACTATGTTCAAAATGTCCTATGAAAAATGTGCATTTTGGAAAATGCCTCAGATGTTCAGGTAATGAGTCAATAAAAAAATCTGTGAGAGGCAGACATGTCAATAAGAATTACCAAGAAACAGAGAACTAAAAGAATTTTCAGGACATATGATGTCATTACTGCTTCATTTAACAACACATTAAAAGCTCTGAATGTACCAAATGATAGGAAATTTTATGTGAGTGTCGTGTGCACTATTGACCTGTTAATTCACATAACATTATGTCACTAAGTTAGAACAACACTAATAACATTATAGCAATTCTCAGAGTCAGATGCACAAATTTCTGTTTTCAGATTGATTCTAGAACAGCCAGATCAATTTTATCCACAGTTTCTGCTACTAGCCTTCTTATGTCACTCTCCAGATAAACCCTACTGGAGTGTAGATCAGACCGACCCACTCATCTTTACGCCTCACACCACCCGCTGCACTGTGGACTGTTGGTGATGGGGAAGGGGGGGGTCTTCGACTAGTTAGTGGGGTGAAAGAAAAGCCGTTGCCGGGCGACTGAATCATGGTTGCCATAGTAAACTTGAATCAAGCAGCTGAGCCAATCATCCGAGACCATGTGGGCCAGAGTGGGTCTCGTGCTACTCAGAGATGCACACGTGGGAGGAAGATTGGAGAACAGAGGATGCAGAGGGTGGAAGGCATGTGTGGGAGGGTGTGGGGTGGGGTGTGGATGGGTGGTCTGTCAAGAAGAGATGGGAGAGAGATGAGGTAAGGGACAGGGAGTAGGAGTGAAACACCAGAATGGATTTAATGTCCACTTCTGGGGATTGTCATCTCAACTAACTGGGTCAACAATTTGACCCAATTTAAATTGAGAAGATAATACCTGGAATAATATTAAAGGGATACTCTTAATAACATCTTTTCATTTTTTTTTTTTGCATAAATACAAATGCACTGTGTTATTTAGTTGTTTGATTTGGAGTGAATGCTAGATTCAGTCAGTTTATGAAATCATTAAAATACATGAACTAACATTTAATAAAGGTACAGTAGAATGGCTTATTAGCAAATAATTCTACGAAAGTGTTGGGGGGGGGGGTTAGTTGATAGGTCAAACACTTGGGCCTTCCCAGAAAGAGGCCAACAGAGGTTGTTACAGAAACTAAACTCTCTCTCTAATGTCTTATTAACGGGTTTTTATCTTGAATTCTCGTAAATAACAATACCGCTCAGTCATATCTCTCTGCATGACTAAAGGCGAGCTATTGCATTTTCCTTCAGCTCTGTGTTGTGGTCACGGCTCGTTGTAATGGAGAGGCCCCCGCTCGGACAGTCCACTCAAAGAGCCTTACAGCACAGCGGCCAAATGAATGGAAATGAATGAGCTGCGGCCGTATTGTAATGCAGAGGGAGAGACGGAAGTGGGGGGCTCCTCCCTCCATCACCCATAAAAGGACAGTCCCCCCTAAAAAACCAAGAAACCGCACCACGTTTTAGCAAATTTCCGGACACTTCACCGAGCTGCACCTTCCTAACGGAATAGGAGAAGGCCATGATGGAGACGCTTCAAAATCCGAATAAACGGAGTAAGAGTGTCTAGCATGTAAATGAGACTGTAAGGTAGTACTGACCGGCGGAGAAATGTACAGAGTGCTGTAGATATTCGGCGCGGTGATTTCGAGGATGGTGTATTTGGTGTAAGGAAAAGGATGAGATCAGGTCGCAGTGTGAGGAATGAGCAGGTGCCTGCGCCATTTTGCTTCTTGTTGACTCTGCGTCGTTTAATCAGTGCTGCATAACCTAGCTTATATGATTACAAGCTCAGTACTCTGCAATATGCTCAGATCGTAGGCTATTTTTTAAGATCAAAACACTGTTTGACGAATCTATTTAGGATTCATTTTTACTTATTTTCAGAGTTGATGAGCCCAGATTGATTCCAGTTGATTTAGTTTATTTGCAGCCTGTGTTTCAGTGGCAGTAAAGACAGCGTGGTGTTTGGATGTGGAGACTGTATAACCTACTATTCCAGTTTTTCTTTTTAATCAAGTGATTTTGCTTCTCCGTGAATGTCAGTGTCGCTGATTTTCAAGGGCATATTCTCCTGATGGGGATTTGGTTATAACGGGTTAGAAGGAGGGGGGAGGGACTCTCGGTCCATGTCATGACGTCACCTTGTCCCAATGTAATCCTCTTTGCGCCGAGCCTTATCATCAGCAGAGCAGGGTGAGCGCACAAGGAAGCGCTAATGTCTGCAACACTGGACCAGAGCACAAACAGCAGAATTGAAGGTTGCGGCACAGGGTGATCACGAAGGGAATAAGCTACATTTTGTGCCCGTTCGCCTCGAATCGAGTGCGCAAGTCCGGCGGGATGCAGGGATAAACGGTCAGGTTGAGTGAAAAGACCCACGGCGAAGGAACCTTTGTTTACGGTGATGCTCGAGGACCGGCTCGGTGCCGTGACGTTTTTATGATATTTTTTTGCTGGGATAAAATTTTGGGGAGGGGCTTTGAAAGGTTTTATTTTCATATTTGAGGAAAAGAATTGTTTACCATCCTAAATGAGCAGAAGGATGCAAGCTACCGACATCAACGGGACTGAGATTTATATGAATCATTTTTATGATGAGGTTTCCGATGCGACGGTGGATAGATAGCGCGCCTTTTAATTTCTTTAAATGTTTATTGTCTATTTAGATTAGGTGCGATTTTAGGCCTGTGGAACGCATCGATGAATAGGTATGTCGGTGATTTTAGGTTTTTGCAGTAGAGATGGTCAGGGGTGTCTAAAAAAGCCTGGTTGACTGAGGGACAATAGCGGTGGCAGCTTGGATGCGAGCTGCACATTTCAGTGATTCAGTGAATTAACAGTCAATAAGAAAAGGCCGACGGCCTGCTTTACTACAATGCGCCTGCAATCGACGGTTTAAGGCTGCGCTGTGTGCATCGGACATGAACGAGCAGTGATACGGAGGGATTGTTAATCGTCAGCGATTTAATGCGGCAGATTGCAGCTTCTCCTGTCGACCCCGGGCTCCAACTCTGCGTGTTCACGGCGGACCTTGATTTAATATCCGATACAATTAAGGCACGCGGTGAATGCCAAGAGAGGCTCCTCGAAAACTGCGGGATTCATCTGAGATGTTCTGGGCAGGAATGAGCGGAAGGCAGCGAGAGAGATGTAGAAATTACAGCGCCACGAATTTACATGCGCTCAGCCTACACGTTTACGGCAGCAGGTCCCCCCCCCATTTTTCCCCCCGATTTTTTTGCTGGTTGCCCAAGAGCGGTGTGAGGCAGATGCATGATAGAAATAGCAACTTTGATAGCTAGAGCCCCTCCTCCATTTGAAAGCCTCGCTCTTAAAGTCTGCTCACATTACAGTAAACGTGTCATAGAGCATCAGATGGCTAATGAGCATCAGATGGTTGAGCTTTAGCCTATAGCTCTGTGTTAAATGGCCTGAGATTAGGTTTACTGTAAATGGCTAGATAATGACGAGCGCGTCCATTAGAAGGCAACGAAAAAAGACTTCTGGTATTTTGTATGATTTTGTCATCGTGTGTAGGGAATATACGTGTATAGGGCGAATAGATTTAATAAAATAATGCTACATCCTGAAAATGCATTGTAATTGCAATAATAATAATAATAATAATAATAATACATTAATGAATAACAAACGCAGAAATGTCTGGCTTTTATTTTGCTTTTGTACCTTTCCAGATAAAAAAGTTAAAAGATTTCTGCATGTATTCGCTATCCTTCAGCACACTGATGTCATACTATCAAGGTCTTCTTTTAAATAAAATAATTAATTGAACATCCTCCCAGCACGTCAGTGTCATATAATACTAGTGTCCTTTTCTTTTCTTTTCTTTAAAAAAAATATATAATGTCCTAAATGACTGTCGCCCTGTCTAATTCCCGTGTACTTTCCTTTGTCTTTTGGATTCACTTGTCTCATTGGAAAGCCTGTGACCTTCTTGTTGGTCGTAACATGCTAGAGGTCGCACAGAGAAATGTGAAATAAATAAAATGCCTCAAACATTTTGAGTTGGTTTGTCGCTTCACTTTACGTATACAGCAATCTATACGGATGGTAATTGATGTCTATTAACAGAATAGCACACAAGGTCAGTGTTTGGATAATGGCAACTCCGCAGTATTAGCTTAGTAAGCTACATGATCGACTGCTTCATTGTTCCTCTGTCAGCTCTCTGGTTTATATTGCTTCAACACCTCACAGATTCAAAGGTGCTTAAAGAGATGAAGAAAAAAGAGAATATGGCATATTAAACTAAAAAAAAGAGAGGAAAGAGACAATTTCCAGGATAACATGCTCAGACAGGCCGCTATGGCTTGAAAGTGGAACCTGCTAATATCTAGGAGGACAATAAATATAGCATTTGTACTGCAATCGGACTGCATACAATGCAGTAGAAAAAAAAACTTGACATTTTTCATTTATAATATTTTGTTCGATTTGGGGAATAAATTCATCTTTTTTAAAGGTTTTATTTATATATATATATTTTTTTATTAATTTGCCCTACAGGATGCTCCAGAATTACTGGCACCCCTGGTATCGAAATCTCATGCTAAAATATAATAGGAATATAAAGTAACCTAACCTCAAAAAACCTCTAGATTTAAATAATAATAATAATAATAATAATAATAGTGTTTCATAATTATTGGCACCCTTATGAAACATTATGAACAGAGTAAACTGACATTTGTTCCTACTTATATTTTACTTTATAAATTCACCTGAATGAACCCTTCAAGTGGTCCATGACTTCCTGTTTCACGGAGTATAAATAATTCCTTTCATCACTTATAATCAGCAATATGGGCAAGATTAGAGAATATGCCAGTAAAATAATATAAAAGTGTGGTCAACTTGGTGAATGGCTATACAACTGCTTTTTCAACCTGTGCATTGACAGGAAAACAAACCTTTCTGGAACATGAAGACACAAATATATATTGCCCTACAGACAGTGGGGGTGGATTTTAGAGAGCCACATATTTCTCTAGGAATTAAGGTTGAAAATTTTCAAGATATCCAATGTCCAGTTCTAAAATCTGACACATATATGGCATCTACTGGAACACTGCACAAATAAGGATAATTGTTCATACTAAAAATGTCATGTTAACTATGGTGGAAGGGCCGGTTTATTCCAGAGGCACTCGGACCCTTGGTAGGTCACATAATACCAGATTTTAAATGAAAACCTAGGTTGTGGTTGGATCTTTCAGCAGGACAAAGATCAGGAACATACCCCCAAATCCACAGAAAAATGTTAAATGACCACAAAAAGCAATCTACTGACATGGTAGTTTCATTCCCCAAAATCAAATAAAAATGAAACCTGGGGGTTGAGGCAAAAAAAGAGTAGTCCAGGATAATTTTTTAGTTCGTATTTTCTAATCCCATGAATCATTATAGAAGCCTTAGTGCTGTTATGTTAAAAATCTGTGTCTGCCATTAATTCTGGACATGACTGCATATTAAAAAGGGATGATGTGCTAATGTAGCTTAAATTGAAATAAAAACTGACGCAGTCCTGCTAACCTGACCTTATTTATTCAGCACTGACTGACCACTATGACATTTCATGTTTTATTACCAGACTACAGATCTGATTCATTTTTAAGGCACTAATAAGGTACATACTGTATTATTTCAGAAAGGCTGATGGAATGTATTTCCTCTTCCTGACAGGGCAGAGTAATGCTCTACTGGTCAAACTGTTACTGCATTAAAGTTTAATTTACATACACTTAATGACCTCAGTGCTGCTTTAGGGAAAATGCATTTGTACGTAGCATTTAAAGATGCACACTGATTTAGATGCTTTCGAACACGATCACATCACACGCCGGTCAGTTCAGAAAAAGAGAAGAGAGATGACGAACTCCTACAAATGACAAATCAGTAAAAACAAGACCTTCAAACACCAGTTACAACATATAGTATTATTTTAATAATGACCATGATCAAATCTAAGAACGTGATAGATAGTGACCTTCCATACAATGCATATTCATTTCAGGGGTGACTAAAATGTTTGCCTTGTAATTTTTTTTTTAGTATTTCATATATTCTCATAAATCATTTGTTATATGATTATATAAATCTCAATTCCTCACATGATAGACTCCCTCTTTCACGCACAAACACACGCACAACAGCAAGCAGGTCCTAAAAAAATCACGCACAGAAACCGTATACTCTTTTTTTGTTTCATTTTTTTCTACTTTTAACAGTAAATCAGTAACATTAATTTTTCAGGTTACACATTTGAGGCGTTCTCAGTTATTATATGCTCCTACATTAAAGCTTAGCATTATACTCAGGATGAGGGGAAGAAAAGATCCATAAACTGAATTCTGTTAAGAAAGTATGAGAAACAAACATACTGGAAGTGATGCACCTAAACTGATTTCAGTAAGCAGTGAATGCTACATTTCTCTTAAATTGGCTTGAGCAAAGAAATAACAACCTCTGCTGGACATCAGTGGAATAGTACAGTTAGAATGCTGCTTCGAACCATACGCAGAGTAAAACAAATATCATAGCACTTCGCTCAGAACCATAACTCAGACAATATTTTTCCTCTTCGCTTCAGCCAGTGATGATGTTGACTTCCCTTGGGTTGAGGGTGCACGGGACGTCTTTTCCCTGATTATGCTGTTGAGGTATAGTACAGCAATTATTTAACGGTTTTGATGACAAAATAGCTTTAAAATGTTAAGGCTCCGAGCATGAAAAGTAAATGAAAAGCAATGTCTTGTGACCAATATGACTTACCACAAAAAAAAAAAAAAAAAAAATGTAAGCTGAGTGTTACATAATTCAAAAATATAGTTTTCTTTTACAGCAACATTATCATCATTTATCAAGACACATTTCTCTGTCCCTTTTACGCAGTGGCACATGTACTCCTTAGTCAACCCCTTTCAGATCCCTACAACCAACAATAAAGATGCACATCTTGATTGTACAAAATTCAACTGGCCAAGTACAGTGACTGATGCTGGGGAGGAGTTTACGGCGCTTCCAGATTAGTCTCTTCCTCATCTTACCAACCACCATGTCAACACATACTTACAAACACATATCATGGGCTTTTAACAGTCACTGACTCACTTGGACTCTCATAGCCAGTGGCAGGTACAGTTTGAAAGAAAAAAACAACAACAAAGAAATAAAGGGAAAAAAGTGCAGATAACTGTTGGCCAAAGTTGGTTATGCAAGGAAGGAGGGAGGGAGGTGTGTAAAAACCAAACCAAATGACAAAAGAGAGACAAAGATGATCACGGTGCCATTATTTGATAGGCGCTAATTGATTTCATCTCCAACGGAGCTGGAACCAGAACCAGTAGGGCAGAGCCTTGAGTTTGATGCTGGCCCAAGTCCCCAAAATTAAATAGACAACTGTTTATTTTTTTTTTTTCTTTTTAAAATTTCTTCTTGTGTCCTGTTTTTAAATTTCATTTTCAAATGGTCAGTCCTAAAACAGTTGATCAAGCTATTGGGATGAGGTGCAGTCTTCTATTGTTTACTTCGATTTTGGCGTTCCTGGAAGAAGGAAAAAAGATGGAAGGTGTTCAAAGGTGATGGCTGCCATACATGTTTCATTAGATCATGGCTCTTGCACTGCATGACCAATACAAGATATCCGTGTTCCACCATCGAAGGTCCACAGTTTTCCCCCTACAACCCCCAATTTAAACTGTTTACCTGATCCAGGCGTGATCGATTCTGGGATGAAGTAGGTTCATAGTTCTGTCAATAAAGAAATGAAGAAAATGTAAATTGCATTACTGACACAATGCGTCTCAGAAAAGAAGGTGGGGGGGGCAAAAAGCATCTTTTGTATGCAGCTCAACTTAATGCAGCAGCTATTATAACAAACCATAAAACTTTAGAAAATATATGTTTAAAAAAATAAAAATAAATAAAGATATACATTTAAAACATCCACAGAACACTCTGCATTGCACGGGGTTCATTCTGAACCTTCAACACTCAAACACATTCACAGCATTGTTCATATAAACATCCGCATACTGATTGTGCATCTGGACGATGAAATGGGGGCAGGTCAGGGCCAAAACAACCCTGGCGGGCAGGTTCCATGATCTGTCGATGTGAAACTGTTTGGGATGTATGTTCTTTCCATCATTGCTTTCATTGAGCTACGTCTCATGTCATACACTCAGTATTTACTGATCCAGACTCAGTATCTACTGATCCTTTGGTGCAATGTATTTTAGGTTGACTCTTACTTTAGAGGTGTGTTAAATTCAAACACTGTTTTATAACAAACAAGGCAATAAAATGAGCATTTTGAAACACATTTCACAGGTAAGTACCAATATATCGTCCAAAATAAAACAAAATTTGTTTTCAAAATTCTTCTGTTTACTAATCCTATGTTTTCATCTAGTATTGCATTATTTTTAATAGACTTGTTTGGTCCAATTCTTCTAAATGTCTTTGAGATGTCAATTAACAAGAGCACACAGAATAATTTGCTTTTCGTAGAAATTAATTTTGCTTTGTGTGGAGTTCATATTTAACAAACAGGAAAAAATGGCAGTGACCATTGTGCTATAATAATAATAATAATAATAATAATAATAATAATAATAATAATAATAATAATAATAATAACAAAAACAAAACTGACCTGCCAACCTTGAAGAATAACAATAGTATAGTTCTGGCAGTGGGTTTAAAACTCTACATTTTTTATACAGTTCATTCACAAATCACTTGCATAAGGTAAGACCCTATCTAGGGACAGAAGAGGCTCAGCAGTCAGAACTGCTGATTGGAAGATCCTAAGCTCATATCCCAGCACTGCCAATGCTGGGCCCTTGAGCAAGGCCCTTGACACTAATTAGCAGGGCCCCATCCTAATTACTGAAGACATGTGTCTCAGCTAAACCCGCTCATGCATATAGCCATGCAATCCAGCATCTTTTGGAAAACAAGTGGAAAACTGAGAGGAGAGATGACTAAAAGTAAAATGAAGGGAATGGTATCTGTTAAATGTCAGAGATTCAAAACACCTGCTCTACTGTCAGACCTTCAATATTCACATGAATTCTGCTCATCATCCATTTTTATTGGGTGAAAAAAAGAAGTCATTCTTTGTGTAACGGTGAGTAATAACTTGTGGTAGTTCAATGTTATAATGCAGAGTTTCCACAGAAAATACATGAATAAGGTTGGCAGTTTTGCATGAAATGATCAAATTATGTTATAGTGGTTATACTGGCTGTATGCCATCTGTTTGTTTATTCATGACTTCCCACATAAAAATTAAAACATTATGCACATGCACTTTTTCTAACCTGTACAATTAAGCGTAGATTGTGATTTAACTGCTGTCCTCATTAGAACGAGTTCTATTCTAAATTCTAATTTAGTAAATGCTAAATAAAACCATGCACAATAAATACCATATATTTAAAAAAAAAAACAACAACAAATGTCATGTTCACTGTGTTGTGTATATAATGCATATACAAACAACACTAAAATTAGAAAGACAATCACGATGCATTACCTTTCTCACCACCTCTTCCTCCTCCTGTCGTTTCTCATAGTGTGAGAAATCATCGAAGATGGATGTGGTGTGCTTGTAGGTGGCGATGATCTTCAGCACCTGTTTGGCCTTCTCCAGTGGTACCTCCTGGGTGTCACGCGAGTTGGTCACAGGTTTGTTGTCATTGTTCTCCAAGCGAATATGGCGCAACTGGCTGTTGGGCACATCCTTGACAAAGAGCCAGTCCACATCGAATTTGCCCTTCCACTTGTCCTGTGCCCAGACACCGGCACTAGTGCCGTAGTCTACCGGTGAGCGCATCTCGGCCACGCCACAGAAGTGCCCACTGCCATTTACGCTGAACAGCAGGTAGACAGGGCCCCGGCCGTTGAGGGCACGGAACGCTGCGTCCAGCCTCTTATTGCCGTGCTCTGTGCTGCACCAGATGGAGTACTTAATTGAACGGTGGATGTCATCTTCTGAGTAGCTCTTGATGATGAAAACACGGCCATGCTTCAGGTTCCAGTCAAAGTCCTTGGGGTTGTAGCTATGCGAGGCACGCAGCTTCTCCAGCAACGGGTGTGGATCTCCTGAGCCCATGTTGGAGCTAGAGCTAGTGCCCATCACTCCTCCTCCTCCACCGTTGCCCAATCCGCCACCAGTGGAAGGACCAGTGCTATCCATGCTACCCCCTCCACCATAACCTGGGTTCCGATTACGTGGTGCTATCCACCGTGTCTGAGGGGCTGGAGCCGGTGTATGATTCTGGTATGGCTGAGGAGGAGCAGGAGGAGGTGGACCCTGCAGTGCCATATGCTGTGCCAGGGACTGGGCTGAGGGCATGGGTGGCTGAGGGTGAGGGGGCAAGTGACCATGTGATAGAGAAGGCAGCTGCTGTTGCTGCTGCTGGGGAGGCAAAGGCGATGCCACTTTGGCCCCCTTGTTGTCCCAGGTACCAATGTCCATGTTGTGTTTGATGGGTGGTGGTGGTGGTGCACCTCCTGCCACAGGCATCCCAGCTTTGCTTTTGACCTTTAACTGCTGCGCTTTGGCTGGCTTACTTGCAATGGCTGCCCACGAGGTGGGTTTGGGGGCTGGCATACCTACAGGGGTTCCACCATTGCCAGTGGCTACTGCACCGCTGGCACCAATGACCGAACCAACAGTCTTGACAGCTGAGCCAGTCCCGGTGACAACGTCACCGCCAATCTTTAGCCCCAGCATGCCCTGCTCCAGACTGTTCATACCTGGTGCCTTGTTCAAGGTGTCACTGTGGAAACCTGTCTGCCCGTCAGGCACAAGCGTGCCACCCAGAGAGCTGGGTGGGTAGCTGTAGCTGCCCCCATAGGCTGAGCTTTGAGTCTGCTGGCCCTGAGAGCCACTGGTGCCCCAGGCAGAGAAGGCAGGATTCTCTGGGAAAAAGTTAAACCGGTGGGGGTAGATGCTGCTACCCAATCCCCCTGGCTGTCCAAACACAGTGTCATGCATAAAATGGTGGTCTCCGTTGCTGAGAGGAGCATAGGGAGCAAGATAAGGGATTGGAGGGTCACCGCCAGTTGACCAGGGAGCTTCACTAAGGGGGTAGGGAAACCCAATGGATGGCGCATAGTAGCTTGACAAGTAGGGGTCAGTCATGGATTGATAGCTGTTGTTCTGGAATGCAGAAAGGATGTAGTTTGAACTTTGTAATAAAAATGATAACATAATAGGTAAGAATGATGACCACTTCACCAGCAACAAAATAAATGTCATAATAATAATAAACTAAAATATAAGATGATTAGATCAGATATTGACTTCTCAGCTCCTAACTGAATCTGCTTCTCAGCTAATATGGGTAAAGATGATAAATCAAAGTCAAGATTTTTTTCTTTCTACATTTATATATGTGAAGAGTTCTAGAAACAGAAATTTAAAGTGTAAGATTAGGTGAAGTGACTAAGCTGATTCATACACATGCTGGAGAGAAGGTTATGACCCAGGGCAAGTTTTCAGGGAATATTTCAAGATTAGAGTGCCCTGTAGAAAACAATTTCATTTCGCTTTTACACATTTTAAGTACATTCAGAAAACAAGCATACACACAAAATTTCCTCACCGGATTAGACTGGCCAGTGAGGTAAGGTTCAAAGTCGTTGTCATGGACTGTTTCCTTTTGGTGGAGTGAGCCATTTTGCACTGGGAAAAAAATAAATAAATAAATAAAATAAAATAATAATAAAAAAAAAAAGACAGAAAAAGCGTCACAAACAAACCTAAATTAAACAAATTACAACGTTACCCAAGCATGGGTGGCACTGACGTATATTGATGAGTGGCTCAAAAGAGTCTTTATAGGGCAATAGTATCTTTTATTGTATTCATAATATACTGGGTAACACAATAAAATCAATATAAATAAATTGATAAATTGAGAGAGAGAGAGAGAGAGTGTGAGAGAGAGAGAGAGAGAGAGAGAGAGAGAGAGAGAGACAGACAGAGAGAGAGAGAGAGAGAGAGAGAGTGAGAGAGAGAGAGAGAGTGAGAGAGAGAGAGAGAGAGAGAGAGAGAGAGAGAGAGAGTGTGAGAGAGAGAGAGAGAGAGAGAGAGTGAGAGAGAGAGAGAGAGAGTGAGAGAGTGAGAGAGAGAGAGAGAGAGAGAGAGAGAGAGAGAGCACACAGAAGAGAAGGGGCTTAGCAGCAGCATTATTCTGTAAATGTAAACTGTGCATTCACTGTGTTGAAATGTGTTTTTTTTTTTTTTTTTTGTCTGGCCTCCCATACATTTTCTACACAAATTTGTCATAGTTGAGTCAAGAAAGATAAACAACCTGATAGTAAATAAGCCATCAAACTGCCAGCTCATGCATTTACTCTTATAGTAGAGATGCCGCTAATATTTGGACACCTTCATTTAAAATGCCATCTTTGAAGAAGACAATACAGAGTGCGTCAATGCCAGTATTACGAACCGAACTGATGTAGTAAGCAAGTGTCTTAATCCCCACTAAGAATAAAAAGCTCTAATGTCACACAACATATTTTCAATTTGGCAGAATGTCACATAAAAGCAATCCAAATGAATATCTCCTGTTGCCAATGATATGTAATGACACTTTGAATGCCATTTCAGTCCCTTTAGACTGTATTAAACCGAGACCTGTGATCAAAGCGGATCATCTAAAAAAATACTAATAATTTGTATTTCTAAGGGTTTTAAGGACGGGATTAGATTTGCTCCTAAATACGCACATTCAAGATGGATGCCATGTGCATCCTGTATACAAATTTTTTGTATACAGGATACAGTTATTTAGGTAGGCCAGAGACATTAGCACAGCATATGCTAGTACATGACAAGAGCATGATATGACAAGATATCTGCAACAGACATAATAGCTACACCTCAAATCTTATTTTCATGTAGTATTCTACAAAATGTTTAGTATTACCTGTATTCTTTATTACAAGTCAATTCTCTCATGCAGCTTTCAAATCTAATAAAAATAATAATAAAATATATAACCCCTATAGTCTTGCTTTTGTAAAATCATTAATACACTTAAGTCCAAGAGCTCAGCTTTCGATTTAAGATATAAAGCTTGTGATAATCGCAATGACGGTAAAATATTATAATATCTAATATCTTTATGCTACCGTACGATGGCAAGTGTATGTTCTGAAATACCCGGCACTGAACTGCAAACATTTTACCGCTCAATATATAAACCTGCTGGACAGGTACACTATATTGCCAAAAGTATTCGCTCACCCATCCAAATAATCAGAATCAGGTGTTTCAATCACTTCCATGGCCACAGGTGTATAAAATCAAGCACCGAGGCATGCAGACTGTTTTTACAAACATTTGTGAAAGAATGGGTCGCTCTCAGGAGCTCAGTGAATTCCAGCATGGAACTGTGATAGGATGCCACCTGTACAACAAATCCAGTCGTGAAATTTCCTCGCTCCTATATATTCCACAGTCAACTGTCAGCTGTATTATAAGAACGTGGAAGTGTTTGGGAACGACAGCAACTCAGCCACGAAGTGGTAGGCCACGTAAACTGACGGAGCGGGGTCAGCGGATGCTGAGGCGCATAGTGCGAAGAGGTCACCAACTTTCTGCAGAGTCAATCGCTACAGACCTCCAAACTTCATGTGGCCTTCAGATTAGCTCAAGAACAGTGCGCAGAGAGCTTCATGGAATGGGTTTCCATGGCCGAGCAGCTGCATCCAAGCCATACATCACCAAGTGCAATGCAAAGCGTCGGATGCAGTGGTGTAAAGCACGCCGCCACTGGACTCTAGAGCAGTGGAGACGCGTTCTCTGGAGTGACGAATCGCGCTTCTCCATCTGGCAATCTGATGGACAAGTCTGGGTTTGGCGGTTGCCAGGAGAACGGTACTTGTCTGACTGCATTGTGCCAAGTGTAAAGTTGGTGGAGGGGGGATTATGGTGTGGGGTTGTTTTTCAGGAGCTGGGCTTGGCCCCTTAGTTCCAGTGAAAGGAACTCTGAATGCTTCAGCATACCAAGACATTTTGGACAATTCCATGCTCCCAACTTTGTGGGAACAGTTTGGAGCTGGCCCCTTCCTGTTCCAACATGACTGTGCACCAGTGCACAAAGCAAGGTCCATAAAGACATGGATAACAGAGTCTGGTGTGGATGAACTTGACTGGCCTGCACAGAGTCCTGACCTCAACCCGATAGAACACCTTTGGGATGAATTAGAGCGGAGACTGAGAGCCAGGCCTTCTCGTCCAACATCAGTGTGTGACCTCACAAATGCGCTTCTGGAAGAATGGTCAAAAATTCCCATAAACACACTCCTAAACCTTGTGGACAGCCTTCCCAGAAGAGTTGAAGCTGTTATAGCTGCAAAGGGTGGACCGACGTCATATTGAACCCTATGGATTAGGAATGGGATGTCACTTAAGTTCATATGCGAGTCAAGGCAGGTGAGCGAATACTTTTGGCAATATAGTGTATATTTCGACTCTGGCATGCAGTCTTATGGTATCACTTTTATCCATTCTATTGTTAACTGCAAACTGCAATTACAGTCATCTATATAAGTGAAAATACAGCAGGAGTAACTGTTAATAACTGATGAATGTTGATTATATTCATAAAAGTGAGTCTAAGGACACAATCCTAAAACCTAAAAAAAAAAAGAAAAAAAAAAAGGTTTATTGTATAAGATTGAGGGTTCAATAAAAAATTCAGCAAAAATGAGGAAACTATGTGCTATATAGCATCCTTTAATATGGATGGCAGCACAACTAGCCCAGAATATAGCTTAGGACTGTGACTGGATAGTGATTGCATATTTGGTGTGCAAAACTGTTTCACATAAATGAAAGTGAAATGCAATGCAACAAGGAATTACATTTACCTTCTCTAATGAAGTGTTTAATTATATTTACAAACAAACAAACCTCTCCTGATTTTTTTTTCTACTGAAGATATCAATCAGCATAATAGTTTTTGCTTTTCGCTGAGACACATCCCCATGCCACCAATGAAAAGCAACACCGTTTGTGTTTTGCATTTCACGTTTTTCCTCCACCTATTGTGACCACATTTCTATCTGGTATGCAATCTTATTCCATCTGGAGTGCAAATTTTTTTTTTTTTTAACCAAAGAATATAATGTACATTAGGATATTGATTTAGATTGGATATATTTTACCAAGGTTATTTCTGCAGGTAGGTAAAAGTGTGTAATCTTTTCAGATGTGAACATGGAGAATAACTGCTGACAAATACTTCAAATGAGACAACAATCCCAGAGATACACTAGCAATAATTACATTACCACACCTCCCTATGTTAAACTAATCCATTCCAAAAGGGCTTTAGTCTGTTAAGAAAAAAATAAAAAGCCAAGCCGAGAGAGAGAATAAATAAATCATAACCACTAGCAGTGTAGCAGGTCTTCCCCAGTGTGCATCAGCAACAACCAATCTGCTGAACTTCCACTCATGCAGCTTTGAAGCACAAACTAATTCTGCATTTGATTAAAACTCAAACTCATAACTCAGAATATCTGACTTAAAAAAACAAAACAAAACAAAACAAAACAAAGAAAATTTCCACTCAATCTGGAATTCCTACTCATCAGCTCGGGTTGTTCTCCTTAACCCTGGGTTCAGCAAGTTGTAAAATCCACAGCACCAGCAGTAAACAAAGTAACACTTTAAATAACTTACTCATACACTTACACAAATATTTGCTTATTAAATATAAAATATTGACTAAACAGTTCACTGTTCTGAGTGTGAACCAAAAAGACATACATTGCGGCAAATGTGGTTTTCCTACTTTGTAGCCTGTATTGAGGTCCAAAATAACATAATTCAGAACACTTACACTATATTGGCAAAAGCTTTGGGACACCCCTCCAAATCACTGAATTTAGGGGTTAGGCTTGGACACTTTGGAGACATTCCAAAACTGGGACATCTGCCTTCACATGCACATGAATATAACATGGATTTGGCCTGCCATTTGCAGCTTTAACAGTTTCAACTCTTCTGGGAAGGTTTAGGAGTGCGTTTATGGGATTTTTTGACCATTCCTCTAGATGTGCATTTGTGAGGTCAGGCACTGATGTTGGATGAGAAGGTCTGGCTCACATTCTCCGCTCTAATTCATCACAAAGGTTGATGTCTGGATTCTGTGCAGGCCAGTCAAGTTCCTCCACACCAAACTCTCACCAAATGTCTTTATGGACCTTGCTTTGTGCACTGGTGTACAGTCATGTTGGAACTGCCTAAATGTCTTGGTATGCTGAAGCATTAAGAGTTCCTTTCACTGGAACTAAGGAACCAAGCCCAAACCCTAAAGTCAATGATTTGGAGGGTCGTCCCAAAAATTTTGGCAAAATAGTGTATCTTAGATTCAGAACACTCGCTAAACTTCACTAAACCATGCTAATTACCAGCTGTTCTCTCATTTAAAGAATGGAGCAAAGGCACCTTTCTACTCTTTTTCATATGTTTTATAACTTCCAACCTAATACAGAATCATCTCTGCATTACCAAACTGTGCTTTTTAAAGCCCTCACCTACACCCTATTATTTAAATCAAAACCTTTCTTTAAAAAAAGCTGGCTCATTTGAAAGGTTAAATGTCAAGAAAGTAACTATTTACCTGGATATGAATAACCTGTGTGCATTGCATATTTGCTGTGATTACAAGTCTGTCCCACAATTTATCTCAGTGACTACTAGACATGACGGACTTGGGAAAGAACTGCCAGCTGCTGAATTGCTATGAGCAATATGCACTAAACGTGAGCTGTGATATAAAAAATAACATGCATTTGTAGGTTTACCAATTTAAATAGCAAGACAATGGATGATGATTAACATATTGAAAATAACTTCCCTCCAAGTCTAATATTCTAGCTAGGCCTGTGCTAGAATGGATTTGAATGGAGTGCATGAATGCACTTGAGTGGCACTCAGTGACTGTTGCCCATCTATTACTATATATGACAACCTCTGCTGTGTCCATCATTGGAAAGTGAGCACCAGTAAGCTACAATGGACCACAGATACCCACAATTTTATCCGATATCATGTTGGTCCACTTTGTATGTGCACAATTAAAGAAAAACAAACCTTATAATCATCATATATCCTAGTCTCACAGGATAGCATTAAAGCTGTTAGTTGGCACATTCTAGGTACAGAAGATTTGCTTGGATTTTTCGACACCACATTAGTGGGTTGAGGAAACACTTGTACCAATGCAACACACGCTGAAATGCCATCATCATGTCCGTGTTCCTACTACTAATTGTACATAACAGATACATACCTTAACTATATACCTAACAGTGCACTTATATGGTAGGTTTACCTGATAAAATGGTCAATTCGTGTAAATACCACAGGTGGCAAAGTAGATTTTTGTGCATGCTTGCTTCACTCAATCTAACGAGGGTTATAAGATCGCAGTCAAAGCATTCATAATGAATATAACGTAGACCTCGACTTCTTGTTGATGGTCCGAAAAACCATTACTGTGTAAGAGCTGGTGTCAAAAGCAGCGATTTCGCCAGTATTATCATGAAAGAAATATGTAGAATTTCCCGCTAGGCCAGGTGAAATTTAAGCGTCTTATTTCACAAACAGACCTAACGGCGACGGTGATGTTCGGCCTCCTTACCCACAGCTAGCTTCGTTTACCCTTTGCTACACTGACCGGTCCTTATTTGACAGCTAAATATTAACGCTGGTCGTGTTAACTTACCTTTAGCATCTTGTCCTTTCGATGTCTTGAGGATCCGTTGGCGCAGACAACATGGGAGAGATGCGGAGAAAAAACAAACACACATCAAGTTAAATCCAATAACCAAGAACCATGCAACTGGCTAAATCGTCAGGAGCTAATCATGTGCAGTTCTACTTAGCCGGCCAACAATTTCAAACGAGTCCAAATCCATAACACTAGCTAATGTACGTAACTAAAGAGCAGCACTGGTTAGCTCGGTTAGCTAGTTTTACTGTAAATTAACTTCTGTTTCGTGTCTCCCCTTATGAGCCTTCTCCTGACAGTTTCTTAAGAGATTGATAGAAACGATGCAGCAAACTTGGTATTTCTCATTTCACTAAGGTCCACAAGACCAAAAAGCAGGCAAGCTATGTGGCTAATTTGCGAACAGCATATCCGCAATAGCCATTAGCTAACGCTAAGACTGGAAAGAAGCACATTCCCGGTTTCTGCTCCGAGGTCCAAGCCAAGGCCTTAGCTTACCTGCGCTCAGAGCAAGTAACTATGGATCTAACCAGATATTCCTCCAGCAAATATACCTAAATAGTAAGGCCTACCTGAGGATCAATACTGGTGGTAGACATAATTCATCAACCGAGCCTCTATAATCACCAAGAGTCTTGAACACTACTGGGGTTTTTCAGCGTTATTCCGAGTCAGTGTTTCCTTCTTCGGCTGCTGGCGCTATTAGCTGCTGTAACGTTATTTTTCACGGCACAAATCCTCAGCAAGTTCCACCGCCAGATTCTACCAAACACAAGCACCTGAAATATACAATACTCCGGTCCGGAGGGTGGCTGTGGTTATAATAAAGTTCACGTTTTTTAATGTTAGTCCAATTCCGTTTCGCGGCGTGTTCTTATAAGATTTTTTTCCTACACTTTCCAGCCTTGAGTTATTGTGCAGCCCTGTTCACTTCCCCCAGCTCCATCCGGGACCTTACTCACAGCGGAATGACGTAACACACATACTGGCAGCTCACTTCTTTTAAAAATTCTGTTTTGTTTGTCTGTCTGCTTTTAAATACATAATTCATATAACTAGCTATTTTATTTCGGAAAAAAAGATGACATTCAGTTTAATTTATTTGCTTCCTGAAATACTCCGAAAAGTGAGCTCTATTTCCTATAACACTAGGAAGTGACACAGCTTCCAGTAGGTTGATGACATAAATAACAGTAATGCATTTCGATGAGACGTCGATCATTCATTCAGAGGAAACTGCTTTTTAGGTTTTCGGGTACCACTTACGCCTAGGTCACTACCATCAAACTGAGCACATTTTAATATAGCATATAGACGTAAGGTATAAGGTACTGTCAGAGATAAAAAAAAAAAAAGTCCTCAGAGTCAAAAAAATAACATATTGTTTATATTGTCCCAGCTGGAAAAGATTGTACATTTAGAAGAGTTGTGTGTGTTTCAATAAAGAGGATTTTGTTGACCACATAGACACCCAAACAGTATGAGCCAGAGATACACATTTTTAAAGACATGGTAGATACTAGATGATTATGATATATATATATGTACATTTGTGTCTATCTATCTATCTATCTATCTATCTATCTATCTATCTATCTATCTATCTATCTATCTGTCTATCTGTCTATCTATCTATCTATCTCTCTCTCTCTCTCTCTCTCTCTCTCTCTCTCTCTCTCTCTGTGTGAGACCTGCAGAATTTTGTGCCACAATTTAAACATTTTAAAGTCACCAGGAGGATGTCAAAAAAAAAAAAAAATGCACCCTCTGGATAATTAGTGTTCTTGTGCTTTTCTGTAGTTGAAGTTAAAGTGATTAGATAAGATAAACAGAGCATGGGAAAAGAAACTAATAGACTGAAATCAGCATTGAGTCAGCAGACCCTGAACCTAACTTAAAAAAAAAAAAAGTTCATATTGAAAGGTTCGGTATGAGCCTTAATATATTACTCATACTATCTGAAATGAAGGTCTTAACATTTTATTTTATTATTTTCTTTTAATCAGGATAAATTCAGGTTTATAAAAAAATAAATAAATTAGGACGGAAGAAAACATCCGGGGAATCAGTGAGTGTGGGCGGAGTCTGTGTGTGAGCGATGGCGCTGACGCAAACTTTTGAAAGGTGCTGCGTCCTTTTGAGCAAAATTTAACTGTCGACTTTTTAACTAACACGGGATCAATAATAAAAGTTGTAAATACACCTAGAAAAAGCTCATTCGCAGGAGGGTTAGCGGCTAGAAACGAAAGATGTAAGCAAGTAGCGGTAGATTAAATGGAAATCGACGTAAAAAGTGATTTAAACTCATTAATGTCCTGGAGATCAGCTATTACCATAGACTGCGGGAAATAGCCCAGCAAAAGAGTTACAAGAATGGACAAGCTTGAGGAGTTTATCCGAGATGCTGGAATCCCGAAGAGGCTCCTGTTCAGCATCAAACCTTACCAAATCCACTGGACGCAATGGGAAAGACAGGACACGGCTCACTGCAGCCACGCGCGGTCCGGTCATTATGGGATTTTGTAGCGCGCATTACGCGTGACCACATGACTGACAAAACCTAAAGGAAATGAAAATAACCGGGGATTTGACAGAGTAAGAGAGAGATGCAAGAGCCAAGCTACTGCAAAGGAAGATTCCTGGATTTAAAGATTCATTTGCCATTATTGGTAGCAAGAGAATTTCAGTTGAAAGCATTCCAAATCACTCCTTCATGGAAACATTTCAATGCCTATTGTGCATAAATGGCAACTAGTTGATGAGCAGCTGTTTTTCTTCAGCTGTTATTTATATTTTTGTTAATCCATTGGATAAGGCTGTCACGCCCGTTTTGTTTGACATGGAAAAAAAGGTGAAATTAATAAGACTGATTATCTCCTCATCATGGCACCTGTTAGTGGGTGGGATATATTAGGCAGCAAGTGAACATTTTGTCTGTAAAGTTGATGTGTTAGAAGCAGAAAAAGTGGACAAGTGTAAGGATTTGAGCAAGTTTGACAAGGGCCAAACTGTGATGGCTAGATGACTGGATCAGAGCATCTCCAAAACTGCAGCTCTTGTGGAGTGTTCCCGGTCTGCAGTGGTCAGTATCTATCAAAAGTGTTCCAAGGAAGGAACAGTGGAGAACCGGCGACAGGGTCATGGACGGCCAAGGCTCACTGATGCACATGGGCAGCGAAGGCTGGCCCATGTGATCTGATCCAACAGATGAGCTACTGTTGCTCAAATTGCTGGAGTCGACTGTTGGTTCTGATAGAAAGGTGTCAGAATACACAGTGCATGACGGGTCAGGGCTGTTTTGGCAGCAAAAGGGGGACCAACATAATATTAGGCAGGTGGTCATAATGTCATGCCTGGTCGGTGTATGCACCAAATCAGACGATACACAAGGGTGCCTGTAATGGCTGAGTTCCTGCACTTAACAACTTTTATAAGATATTTTAAGGGTACTCATTTTCTTGTTTTTCAATCCATGTACAAGGGATTTCTATTTTGTCACTCAAAAAAAAGGAGGTTTTATTTTCTTCAAATAACTCACTCATGCACGAGGCATGAACAGCTCTATTCATTTAGTTCGAATCACTCTCATGGTGTAGCATTTTTATTATGGATAAAAACTTTAAAGGAAATGTACTTGAATCTCATTTCTCCTCTGAGAGCAGATGGATTGTAGGTGTAGCACAGCTTCAGGATTTCTGTTTTATAGCAGGGAAATGTTTATGGATTCAATAAGTAAGCTGCAAACACAGTCCTCCTTTAAGAACTATACGATAAAATTCATAATTTAGACTAAATTAGACACTTTTACAAACAAGCATTAGATAAACACAACACAATCACATTACAGATGTATTGTGAGGAATAACCAGCATATTTTGCATAGGAACAGACCTTATTTAACAAAAATGTTTTGAGAAAAATATTATTTATTTAAAATCTAAATTATTAAAATTTAAGTGAAAACACTTAATTACAAAAAAATGACAAAAGATAATAATGTTGATGGTAAATGTGTTGAGCTGTCAGGGGTAATTAATGACATTTCAGTTTAACGTCTTCATTTTATCAAATCCTCAATACGGTGTTCACCATTAAACCTGATTTAAAAATAAAATCTGATTGTAGCAGGAGTGAATTTGAGAAGAAGTGCAAGAAAAAACATATTAGAATAGTAAAATAACAAATTATAATTTGCTTTATTCCAAGCAGTTTTATGGTCTTATGGCGAGAGGCTTATCCATCATTATCTTTTCATAAAGTCTGGTCTGAGCACAACCATCTTGTCTTTTTTGTATTAAAAAAGAAAAGGTAAAAACAGGTCTGCTAAAAAAAAGGAGTCATTTTTCATCCACACATTATAACAACAAATAGCAAACTACAGACCATATATGTATTCAAGTCCAGAAGTCTAGACACCCTGTGGACCTGTCAAGCTTTATATCTTCTATTTAATGTGACTGAGTAAGCAAGCAAAATTTTTTGTTGTCTACTGCCAAATAATGCTTGGGGTTAAAGAGCCAGTTGAACAAACACCATGGTAAAAATCAATCAGACTGCCTAAAGATGTGTTAAAGCTTGCTAACCCAGTGGACGTTTTTTTTGCAGTATGATCATGCTTTTGGATATTTACATGCAGTAGTGAAACGAGGGTCCCTGCTGGTTCAGCAGCAGGATCCCATGCTTACAACCGTGGCCCAGGCTCGATTCCGGGGCAGGGAATCAACCCAACCACTGAGAGGTTAACTCTCAGTGCTGGTCCCAAGCCTGGATAAAATGGGAGGGTTGTGTCAGGAAGGGCATCCAACATAAAACCTGTTCCAAATTAAACATGAAGATTGAATGAATTTGTTGTGACTACCCTCAAAGGGGAGCAGCCAAATGACAACAACATGAGTAACATGAGTATTACATGAGTAAAAACAGACTTAATTCAGTTTGTGATCATCATCAAAATGAAGAGCACTTAGAGATGACAGAGGAGTTTTTTAATGGCCTAACAAAAGAAATTAATAAGAAGAAATGTAACCAACAGAACAGAGCTGAGTGAATTAATAAGTGTGTTCAATACGAGCATGAACAAAGATCAGATGAGTAAAGAAATGACAACGAGGCTCTGATCATTACTTTAAAATTTATGTCAGGTTTACTTCCATTTTGGGGTTTGTTACATGAACCAACATGCAACAAGAGTGCAGGCTAACAGTTCAGATGGTGTAGTACTATGTAAAGTGGGAAAAGAATGAACCTAACAAGCTAGTAATTGCTAAACTACTATTCCAGCCTTAAAGATGCTGTGTTGAGAAGCTTTATAATTATGTTACAATGGTGGAACTGTGACTCAGATTGTTGCAAATGTAGAACTAAGTATAAAATTATATTATCTTAGTCTCCTATGACCAAGGATGGAAATAGGTGCAGCCAAAGGTTGAATGCATGTCTGAAATTCATTACTTATTATCTGACACCAATATATGATTCACTTAAGTATCTGACTCCAATAATTAATTAGCTTAACAACCATTTAGTTAAGAAGTTAAATGGATAAAAATGTGTGTTCAAATTACACTTTCACTACGCCTGAGGCTTTTATAACCTATTTATTAAACAAGTGTTCAGTTATCTCAGATGTTTCGTCATGGAAGCCTAGGCCTTTCCTATTTAGCCTTTTATATTACCTTGTCAGACGGTCCTTTCAAACATACACTGAGCATTTTAGAGGCAGCATAATACAAGAATAACATGCAATAAGTAAACATAGGAACTTACAACAGAATGAATGGATAGACCTGTGTGGCTAGCATAAGACACCAAATTATCAGAGAGAGACCAGATGAGACCAGTGTAAAAGTCTTTTCCCTCAAGCTATTTCATCCAAGATTGCACTCTTTAAACTGACTCTCACCCTACTTATGACCAAAGTATAAATGGGAGAGATACAATGCATGTTATGGCAGGGTGGACCCCCCGGTCAGGTCAACTCACCCTAAGGTTAATTTGGTTCATGAGAATTATTTTGCAAAACACTGGCAAAAGGTCCCCTGTGTGGACAAGGTGATTCTAGTTTGTATATGTGTGGGTGTAGGCTTGTTGTGTGAAAAATACAAGCAGACATTGCAAAATATAAGAGTATGCTCTAAATGTTATTTCAATATTTTTGTTAAACATAGTTTAGATGGCAGGATTTGGTTCATGTGGTGTCCCTGACCTATATTCGTGATTATTTTAATCTGACCAGTCTTCATCTTACTGACACAATTTCAGCAGAGATCGCTGACCATCTAGCCATTTTGTTGATATTGTTGTTAGCTGTTTTTTGGACTCTGTATTGACTCTGTGCAGACAGATTTCAGTGGGAATAATTCTGTAGCTTGAGTTAAGACAGGCTGATTGTTTTGTACCTGGCAAGTAGCATCAATGATTCAGACTTTAATGTCATGAAAGATTGGACACCAACGCATGTTTGAGGGCTTGCAGGCAAATTTCCCACTGCTGGAAAGTAGTGGAATGAAAACTCAGATAATGGCCACATATGTAGCATTTTAGCTATGAGATTTAGAATTACAGGTTGTAGCTGCCTTATTGCTTTGCTTCTTAGAACTTCATGTTGTCTCCTGGCCATAACAACTTGTTTTGCCAGTGGTTGCTCCACCTACTATATATAAAAACTATATGCAGGACTGGCATCAGATTGTAAACTAGGGAAAAAATCATCTTGCTTAAGTATGGACCTATAACTATAAACCCCAAAGAACTGATGGGTGGTGTGTAAGATAATTTTCAAACAAAGAGAGTCTTCTGAATGACAAGGAATCATAGGACTTAGAAACACAGCTACATACAGCACATAAATAACAGTCTATTATACCCTTCCTAACCATCAGGGGAAGTGTGCAACCCTTTGGATAATGTACATACCAGCAATATCATGAGGAACTGGATTCACCTCAAGACTACTCTAAAATGCACTTAGTGTTGACAATCTCATTCATACAATGAAGGGGGGGGTATGAGGGTTGTAGAAGCTGGAAAATATCCATTATGATGCCAGTAGGCAGCTTGAGGACAGATGTTACTGTATGCACATCTTTAAATAAGGCCCATGAAAAGGAGATGCATCTCATACAGTGGCAAGCAGGTGCCAAAGAGTGTATTTAATGTGGGCTGGAGAATGGGGTCATGGCTAGTAAATGCCTGGTAAGAATTTGACAGGAAATGAGACAGACCCCTCCCCAGCTGCTACTGGGACCAGAATTGAAATTGGCAGTTCACTGGAAGGAAAAGGTGCCTCTGGTGAGTGTTCATAAATTATTAGCATGCTTCCTAATCTGCCAATGAACACCAAGTTTATATGAATACAAAAAATTTAAAAATGTAATTAAATTTAAAAAAAAAAAATGTAATTTAAAAAAGTGTATATTGTTTATATTTTAAGATTAGAAAGAAAAGATAATGTTATAAAGTTTTACATTTGTTTTATAAATGTATTTGAATGTATAAAGCTATTACCCTTATTACTGAATCCTTTATGGGAATTTGGTATGCTACAGTAAACAAAAGAACAATAAAAATGCTTTGGTGTAGGTTGTGGCCTGAAGGATCTAAGATGAATGAATCAAAGGAGGCATCATTTAGAGTCTTGGGATCTCAAAAAACAGTGTCAAAATTCATCATTTCAATAATTTCATTATCTCGTCTATAAAATCAGCTTAAGTACCTGTGTAAGGCAAGTGAGAATATGTAGAACTTTACCTGTGTAAATATCACTGTCCTTTGAATTAAGTCTCGAATTCTGAACACAGCCCCATGCATGTAAATTTTACTACATGTTTGGGTAAGAGGGTAGTCAATATTTTCAGTGAATCTAGCTTCACACAGATGACTTGCGAAAATAGCCAGAATTCATTCTTTTTTCCCCCGTAATATTAGATTCAGGATTTGCTGATAATGGCTAGATGTTGATACTGGATTATATGTCGTTTGTTTGATGACTGTGTTAATTTGATGGGATGTTATTGATCATTTATGTGAGTGAAAATAAATATTTTGTTAACTTTTTGTTTCTGTGTGATGCACTACACCTCTTGGCATTAAAAAAGTCAGCCAGCAGGTGGAGCACTCAAAGCTGTGGGATGTGCCTTAATGTCATGTAATGAAATGCAATGTGCCAAGCTTTTGTTGGCTTTAATTGGTATAATTTGGTATAATTTAATACATCATTGCTGAAAACACATTTTGATATCACACATGCAGTGTAGTGCAGAAGATACAAAAGATGCATAAGTAGTAAGTTTAAGCAGCCTTTATTTGTCACATATACATATACTGCACAGTGAAATTCTTTCTTTGCATATCCCATCCTTTGAGGGTTGGGGTCAGAGCACAGGGTCAGCCATGATGCAGCACCCCTGGAACAGGGTGGGTTGAGGGCCTTGCTCAAGGGCCCAATGGTGGCAGCTTGGCGGTGATGGGGCTTGAATCGATCTTCTGATCAACAACCCAGAGCCTTAAACACTTGAGCTTTATTGTAAAATAATAATAAAAAAGTATTAGAGTAAAGGAGGGGGAGGGGAGATGCTGATCTTTAAGCCATTTACAAAACAATGTCTGTGTATTTGAAATATTGCAAAAATGGTTTAGTGTACAAAATTGTTCAAACTAGTACAGTTTTATCATGGACTGCTTGTAACTGTTACCTGTACTTGTTTAATTTCATTTGAAACAGTCCTTTGTAATAGGATAGCAACTATTCAGAATGCATGCAGTTTCTTTGCAAGGTTTGGAATACACACACATATGTAAAATAAAATGTTTTCATTTTGCTTTCTAATAAATAAAATAGAAAGAAAATTAGGTGCAATACTAATGCAATGAAAAAAGAGAAAAATCATTTTGAAAAAATTATATTAGAAATATAGTACTTAGTATTTGTTTTGTCTCACTTTTTGTTTAATGATAGAGCTGGCATAGACTCCAGAAGTTTGACAATCCATGTTAGATTAAACGCATTAGAGTGCCGCTTGAACAAGATTCAAGATTCAAGAAGCTTTATTGTCATTTCAACCACATATAGCTGACGCAGTACATAGTGAAATGAAACAAGTGCTTTAGTGGAAGGGATAAGACTCAGGGAAAATCTGACCTTTCGTACAAAGAAGCTGTACATGGTCAATATTAAAAATGTGCTTAATTTTAATTAGTGCCTTAGACATAGTACATAATCTTGAATATTCAATATTTCCTGACCATCCAAAGTACCACAGAGTCACACTGCTTAGTATATTTTGGATGATCTCTGATCATTGTATTCTGTGTTTAATAAAACAAAATATACTGCATATAATTTACTTTAATTAGAAGTTCATTTTGAAGGTGGTCTGACAATTTCAGTAATATAAATATTACAAATTATAAACAACTAATTTGCTGTTGTCCATAATGAACTGACTGTAATTTGTCTATTTGTCTATTGTCTATAACTATTTTTTTGTTTACTATTAATTACAGGGATCTAGGCTGTAATTATGAAAACAGTCATATTTCTATTTATATGTGGCTGACTTCTTCCACAGTTCTGTCCATCTGGAGGAGTACACACACACACACACAAACACACCTGCTTCCCACAGCTTTTTTTTTATGTTCAAGCTCACGGTCCTTCACCTTACCGGCATGATGCTTGATCACCATCATATTCACAGAGACTACTCTGCCCCCCTGTGTACCATAACATGCCCTACAGGACACACAACAAGGTAGTGTTCCCACAGCACAAATGAGCAGCAGTGAGTCAGCAAACTGGCAAGCTCTACTCAGTTCAGTCACAAACACAGGATGTGATGCAGCACAACAAGTAATATCAGAAACAACGACTGGTATCATTCTTGGAGCTGGAAGAGACATGGGTGTGGTTCTTTTGCCCTCTAACCTGTCCATGCATGAAATGTCAGAATCTCTGTATGTCGTTCGTGTATCATCTAAATATTATGATCACTGCAAATGACCGTGGAATAGAGGCAACTGAGCAACTTTGTATGTTCCCAGAGATAATATATAGTTCATATTGTAAGCGGATTTTTTTTTACACATCTGTCCATGTATAATCCCTGCCTACCTCCTATGTGCCACTAGGTGGCGCATGTAAAGGATTGTTCGAGCGCCGCGCTGCTGTCACACGCGCAACCGAGAGCCGGAGAGACGAGGACGTTTTATTATTATTTTTTTCAACATTCGCCCATCCAAAACTGCGAGCAAGTCAAGCCTTCCCTTGCCAGAGGTGCTAAAGCCAGACGCCAGAATAATGGCGGTGCGGAGAGAAGGCGGTGATGATGCGGATGTTGGTCGCCGCGGCGCGCGCGAGCTTTCTGTAACAACACGCGCGGAGCACTGATTATGCGCACGGGGCTGCGACCGCGAGTCCCAACAGTTCAGCTGCATACTGAGAGAAAGACAGAGAGAAAGAAGCTAACGCTGACCCCGGAACACCTAACCTGAGTGAGTACGCAGGGCTAAGCCGCTCTTTAATACATGCCTGTCTGTTTCGGATGATGCCTTCGTCTCGCGCTCATTGCCCCTTGCACATGTCAAACGTCGAATGCTTTTGCGTTTACTACATCACATGTGATATACAGCAAATAAATATTTGTGCAATCAAATGATTAGTAGGTTAGTATATCGGTTAGTGCATTAAAGGGCATGCACTGGTATTAGACTGAAAAGGAGACGCACACACGTGTGTATCCGCATCGGTCTTTGTGATGCTGCGACCAATTAACCGATTTTTACCGAGGCGACCTTTGATGTGAAAGCAAACGAGGCGGGGACGTTTTGCCATTCTGTGAAACCGTTTCAGTTGTGTATTAGGCTTGTCGGCGCAATCAGATAACGCAAAAGCGCCATTCATGCAATGACTTTAATTTGTAGTCTGTGAAGCGACGGAAACCCGCTTTCTGTTTTTCTGTGATAGCTGGCGACGAGTCTGCACCGCGCGGACATTTTGACTTTGAGCTTATTTGCCGAGCGCAAGGGAGACACGACATTTTTTTGAGACAAAAACTGTGTGGCCTGTGTGTCTGCAATAATGATTTATGCATGCTATATGGAGACCATATAGAGCAATTCAGGGGTTTAACTCTGACCTGTTTGGAGGTGAGTGAAGCACCGCAGTCCAACACAGAGCGACTGGCGGAGGATGAGACACGCTAGGGTCATGTGCAAGGCCAAGGATGGAGACAAGCAGATGTAAAATGTGGGCGTGGGTCTTTAAGTGCTCAAATCAGAGCCCGTTTTGCATATTTAAAGCCCATACAAGAGCTAATAGAGAAGAGGACAGAGTGCTTTGAAGGAGCCAGAAAGCCCTGGAGCCAGGCTGCTCAATCAGATAAGCTTTCAGTAGGCTATATTGATGAGGAATGGAGGGAAAGGGCTTTTTCTTACCATAGGAAAAAAAAATATATAGAAAACGATATAGCCTGTTGATGACAGAGATGTCAGTGTGATATCATGTGTCTATTTTGTGTGCATTTCAGCATACGGTAACAAGATGGATGAGTAATGTTGCGTCCTTAAAAACAAGGCTGGCTGTTAAATGAATACAAACTACTATTTTCATTGTAAAAACCTTTCTCAAAGAGGTCTCTCCGAGGATTAAGTCGGCATCAGTCTATGACAGTAAAGAAAAGTCAGCATGCATGTTTGTTTATGTAAAGAAGAAGGTAGACCAGTACAGAACATGTGTTAATTAATAAATATTAATGACACAAGCACAAAATCCCAGAGGGGTCCAATGCCCTGGTCCAACGCCCAGATGAGGACAACAATTATACGTGTTAATTGAACAACATGGAGATGGGGGGAAAACATAGCTGAAATCTGATTAATCATTCTGATGCTTTGTTCTACTGCCTCCCAGCGGGAATCGGCACCTTTTCCTCTGTCTGCATATTTAGGGATACTCTGACATTCCTGAGACATAAATTCATGAATGGATTCCTGAACTGTGCCCTTGCATTTACTGAAACACTATAATTACAGTCAGGAAGCTCTTAGGCCTGACAGACTTGACTAAAGCAGCTGGCTATTTGAATGACATTTAGATTGCACACATGAAAGCAGTCAAGCACATACACATCCTAAAAGAGTATCAGAAAGAATCATCAGATGTGAGAAAAGGGTTTAATCTTTAGACTTTCCTGGAAGCACAATATGGAATAAAGTATCCTCCCTTCATTTTCAAGTAAACTGCTAAATATCACTGCCACTATATGTATAAACCAATTTTTCTGCCTCACCAGCAAGAGCTCATTTATTACCTGCAGCTGGGTGATAAGCGGTGTGTTCAATCCACGAGTGAAGCTGCATTGTGATGGAACTTTCCATGAGGCCTCTCTTTATTTAACATGGAGCAGACAAGCAAACATGGTGTCTGACTGATGAATGATGCCCGGAAATAAGAAAAATGCAGGTTCACTTGTGTGTATGCATTTGTATATGAAAAGACAGCAATAATTATTTGATTCTTTGCATGTTCCTTTTCAGGGATATTTAAAGATGGTTTTGCAGCCATGGTCACATGCTCAGTCCAGCTTGGATGTTTGATGTGACATTCTATGTGAGTATTCTCTCATTCTGTTTTATCTTTGGACAAGGGAGTTCATAAGAACTGATTTTTAAAAATATTGTGTAAATGCATGTGTGGATATGTTTCATAATTCATACAGCCATTGCAGGGATGTCTGGGCTTCCTGACTCCTGTGGTTTGGGTGATCTTAAGGGCCTAAAAGATGGGGAATCACTTGTGATTCTATAGTCCATCCAATAAAAGTAGACTTCTATTGTTGCAATGTCTTCAGCAGACATAGTGTGCATTATACAGTAAATACCTGGGTGCCAGGTATTTAACTGATTCAGTGGGCTTCCATGAACTGAAATATGTCTACATCAGTTTCTGTATTATTATCTGAGGTAAAAAGTATGTAAACTGTTCTTTCCTTGCTTGTTATTCTATAGTAAAATCATTAATTCTGTTGCCTGTATTTCCCATATTTCCATTAGGTCATTTGTTCTTTGTCTTCTGTGCAGAGTGTGTAAGTGCTTTCTTGGTTACAGTGGGATGGCGCAGGTGCATTGCGGACAATTTGACAGGCGGCATCTGATGAGGAATTAAATTGAATAGGCTTATGTCCAAAACACAGATAAAAGCCTTATATTCACTAAAGCACACTTCAGCTAGTGAGGTTTCCGATATCTTTAGGCAGTTATTACAACTGGCTCCTTATCCCATATGATCTTTGCAGATAGGCAAGATTATAAATTAAATAAAAAGAGTTCCATCGCTTTAGTGATATATATTTATTAGATTTTGACACAGGGGTATTAAAGTATACTGTAAGCAGAAAGCAAAAAAAAAAGGTTTGGCATAAAACTGAGTTGTTTTAGACTGTCATTTCTGAAGTTAGCTGACAGGTTTTCCCCTGTATGCCACACATACAGTATACATTAAACATAAAGAGACACATTGCTCATGTAACGTCTTCTGCTAAATATTACAGCATTCCTGGAAGATAATTGTATAATTTGATCAAATTATTATACAATAGTAGTAACCATAAGTCAGCAACAAGATATGTGAAATATTTTAGTTCTTGGGGAGTCAGAGAGCAAGTAATATGGTGTATAATTTACTGAGAAATTAGACTTAAATGAATGTAAAGATAATGTGTCTAATCAATAATCAGTTAAATGTGAGAATTGTGTATTTCATTTGAAAACTAACTTGCATTACTTTTCCTGTTCATATGAATGATTAACACTACACAGCTTACCAGTGAATAAAAAATAAAATATACCTGAATAAATAATAATTTCCAGTATCTAGAACTGACTTGCTCCTTACTGTAAGTGATACTAGTCGAACCTGGTATTAGCAAAGAAAACAGTCTTAGTTAACTATTGACGATTTACCCCTTAATGTTAGCAAATTAGCGAACTTTACCTCAACATGCTTTTTCAAAGTAGATAGAGTTAATGGACTCTTAGGAGACAAAGAAGACTGTCTTTGCTTACTCCAGCATATTGAAGCATTTTAATGAGATGAAACCTTTTAAGGTTTAAATACAAATGTAAGTAACCAGTAAGGATTTTTTTTTAATCTCTGGCCAAGGAAAGCTGTGTGGTCATGAAGTCAAGGAGATTTATGTTGTTGTGAATTTAATTTATTATTAATTTATTTAATTTATTATATCAGAATTTAATTTATTTAGTTGTTCAGTAAAGGGATAATACACATAAAAGTACAAACTCAGTAATAAGTAATATAAGTGAGTTAGCTAGCTATGGAAACATCAGCCAGAACATGGGAGGCCTGATTACTGTCACTCCATTTCATTTTAAGGTCAACTGTAACGCATAGAAACCACTTTCTATAACTGAGTGTACAGAATTGGTGCAGGTAGATATTTGCCTGAGATAACAGCAACAAGTCTAACATGCTGAATAAGCTGTCAAATGTGCTTGATGATTGTTCACTGATTGCAATTTGCCATGGTGCAGGGTACATAGATTAGAACAACTAGCAACAGTATGCAGCCAAGACCGCACAAGCATGACAAAATTAGACATGGCTGACAGTGACAAAGGCCAGGGACTGATGATACAGTGTGTTGCTGTTGTCTCAGGCTTCTTCAGAAGTGCCCCCTGAAACGGATATAAAGATGTTATAATTTAACCATTGCCCCATGGAAAGTAGCAGACAAATAATGGATGTCGGAGAGATTCTTTGGAAATTGTATCTCTAAAGATGTATTGAAGGATGGGGTCGCTGCTGTCACATTTTGCCAACTATTGCTGTTCAGTTATTTATTTTATTTATTCCCACATGAAATTGGACTCCATAGAAAAAGGAGGAAAAAAGAGGAACAGTGCAGCGAGATCACTGGGCTTGGGGGACTGACATGCCAGCTTCTTTCTTTTTCTAAAATCTAGGCCTTTGCAGTAATTAAAATATGCAATTTCTCCATTGCTCCATCTCTCTTTCTCTATTTCTCTCTCTAGGGTAGTAATTGGCAATAGAAATGGGAGCTCAAATCTGAATCTGTGATGAAAGTTTGTCGTTGTTATGTGATCTGATTTCTGCTGTGGTACATTAACAATAAAGGGACTTGAGTTATGTGCTAGTGACCTTATTGTTTCAGTTTGAAAGCCTTAATGGTTCTGGGTGTCTTCTTGAGAGTGTATTAATGGTGTACCAATATACCAGTATGACGGAGTAACATTTTAAGCAAATATTCTTCCACAGTTGCCAGATCACAGAAATGTTATTTGGAGGTTTATTCATCCCTTATATCTTTATTGTAGGTTGTGCTATTGATGCAGTACAGCATTTTTGTCATCCTCTTTGAATATGTAAAGAGGTGGGAATTTACCTCATTTTCCAAAATATCCATGATTTTTCACGTAAGCATATGTGAGCTTAATTTTGCTACTTTCTGCTATTTTTATTACATTTAACAGTAAGCTAGTAGCCACGTAAGATTCTATCCACAACTAAACAAAACAACATATAAATTAACTCTTTTAGTTATAGTAAAGGCATTTAGGCACGCACATTGTACAATGACAAGCCAGTTGGCCAGGTCATAAGCCAGTTGGCCAGGTTTCATTTTAATCCTGTTGAATATAAGTAAAGCATTAGGTAATTGAAACTAAACAAAAGCTAACTTTATAGCAAGTTATGCAAATTATTTACTACGTCAGTAGGCTGCATTGATATGTCATTTTCTTTGTCAAAATGTGAGATACTATGCATGTCTTGTAAGCTCTTTGCTGGCATGAAATCAAAAAGACAATTCTATAGAAACGTTGGGGTTAATTAGATGGCAGCTGTATAGAAATTACTTTTAAACATGAGACTTAATGTAATTGGGTTATTCAGAACAGAGCCACACCTCCAATTATAAAAGAGTGTGCACACTTATGCAACCAGGTTGTTATGATTTTTTTTCCTGAAATGTTTCTGACATGATTTTATCATGGTTTCATTTTTTGTTTAAAAAAATCTGACATTTTAAAATGGGAGTGTTGATACTGTATTTTATATCCATTGTATGTTTTATATGAATGTGACAAAGTCATCGTTTTACCCAAGCTTTACCATAATTGAAGCAGCTGACTGCATACCAGTGCATAAAACAAGGTCCATAAAGACATGGATGAGCAAGTTTGGTGTGGAGGAACTTGACTGGCCTGCACTTCAACCCAGTAGAACACCTTTGGGATGAATTAGAGCGGAGACTGCGAGCCAGGCCAAAACTGTGATGCCAAAACTCGCCCTATGCAGCTTTAACAGCTTTAACTCTTCTGGGAAGGCTTTCCACAAGGTTTGGGAGTGTGTTTATGGGAATTCTTTGACCATTATTCTAGAAACACATTTGTGAGGTCAGGCACTGACGTTGGACGAGAGGTCAAGAGCAGTCTCCTCTCTAATTCATCCCAAAGGTGTTCTGTCTGGTTGAGGTCAGGACTCTGTGCAGGCCAGTCAAGTTCCTCCACACCAAACTCACTCATCCATGTCTTTATAGACCTTGCTTTGTGCACTGGTGTGCAGTCATGTTGGAACAGGAAAGAGCCATTCACAAACTGTTCCCACAAAGTTGCGAGCATGAAATTGTCCAAAATGTCTTGGTATGCTGAAGCATTAAGAATTCATTTCATTGGAACTAAGGGGCCAAACCCAACCCCTGAAAAACAACACCTGAATTCAGTGATTTGGAGGGGTGTCTCAAAACCTTTGGCAATATAGGGTATGTACTCAGGCTGACTGAGTTTATTGATGTGTTTATTTATTTTTATTTTTTGATTTATTGATGATATGGTTATCATGTACTTGGGATGATGTGGTTTCACCTTTTCACATTCCTCTGAATCCTCTGAATACTGCTAGGAGTGGCAGCAGAGTCACAATGTTTACTATAGAAGCTACAATAGTAGGGAAATTATTTTCAGTACAGTCTGCATCCTCTGCATAGAGAAATAAAGGTTGCTGGAGTATGATTTTTTTTTAAAAGGTTTTGGGGAACTTGCAGCCAGACAAAAAATGATGAGGTACAAATACATTTTAATTGCTTTTTTCATAAAGTCACTGGTGAGGTAACTGTCTGATCTTTGTGACTAAAGGCATAACCATAATGTTGGGACAGCCCTATCATAGAATTTTTTTTGTATCATGCTACCATCCACCATCCCCCAGCCCCAACCTCCACCGCCACACTTTAAAGCTGATTATTTTCATCACATATTTTCATCACTGGGGCATTAGAGAAGAGACAAAGCAAAGCCCTCACAATGGGGAAGCTGTGGAAAATGTTCTTTAACCCTTTAAACAATCAGTGTATTTCATCTATTATAAATGCTGCTTTCTGAAAAAGCATTGTATTCCTTTACTTTTCCTTCATGAAATATATAATCCTGAAAAGATATCAATATACTGTATACTGTATAATTACTACAGTCTGATTTGCTTGGCATCGCAGTCATAAATGCAGTATTGCATGCACAGTCCCCTCCAAAACTATTGGAACAGCACGGCCAATTCATTTGTTATACGTTGTGATGCTTTTCCAGGCTTCTACTGTGAATTCTTTCAGTTGTTTGTTTTATTGTGTTTCTCCCTTCAGGAGGTGAAATGCTGCTCAATTGGGTTAAAGTCTAGTGATTGAGTTGGCCAGTCTAAGACCATTCAATTTTCCCCACTATAAAGTCCACCCTATTTCACAGATGAGCTTGTATATATTGGACATAAGCAGATCCTTTCTACCTCTACACTTCAGTCTTTCCATAATTCTGGTAGAGATTAATTTTGGTTCAAGAATTTTTGTGGCTCAAATCCGTGTTTCTTTCTGAATTCCAATCTGGCCTTCTGAGTCTTGCTGCTGGTGAGTGGTTTACGTGTTGTATTATGGATGCTATATTTCTGCTCTCAGTAGTCTTCTTTGAACAGTGGCTTGTGATACCTTCACCCCTGCACTGTGGAGGTTGTTGGTGATGTCACTGTTGTTTTTTTCACAGCTCTCATAATGTTTCTGTCATCAGCTGTTGTTGTTTTCCTTGGCCAACTAGTTTGGCGTCTGTTGCTCAGTACACCAGTGTTTTTTTTCCGGATATTCCAAATTGCTCTAATGGCTATGCCCAGTGCTTCTGATTGATTTTCCATTTTTTGTCAGCTTTAAAACGGCTTGCTTTTCTCCCATAGACAGCATTCTGATATTCATGATGGCTTATCCTTTTCAACAACAAATGCAATCTTCACAGGTGAAACTGACAGGAAAAAACGAGAGTACATGTTAAGAGCTATTATTTATTTAACAGTCAGTCTAACAGAATACGTTTGGGTAACAAAAAACAAGTCAGTCACATGTTCCAGTATGATCACCTAAATTTTAGGTGAACTGATACTGATGAAGTGTCTGATGTTCTATGCTGGGTTAATACACATATATAAATAACATGAAATTAAGGGTGAAATTCTAAACACTCTTCTAGTCTTCATCTTTTTATTTCAAACCCAAACGTCTTTTCTCTACGGCAAAATCAATTTAATTGGCCTTGACTTTCCAGTTTTGTAGACTCTACATGAAATTCTACAATCTTATTGTTGCATTTTCAATGCACTTGCTTTTCTCTTGGAAATGTTGGTATGTGATTTTTTCATTCACAGAGCATTCTTTTACATAAAAGCCACTCAAGCCTCCTTACAGGTTATGAATCAGCTGTTTTCAGTGCATGAATAATCCGTTGTTGTGTCATCATATGAATTATAAATGAACAGAATGGCTGATCCTGCTTAAATAATTGTTCATATTTCAAACATGTAAATGTCCCGTCTCGCTTTAATGGATTAGACCATTCTTTTTCTGGAGTGAAAAGAAAGCTAAAAGTAGAGACAACACAGCAGGCACATGATTCTAGATCATCCCTGACTGTGACTATGCAATTAAGCTGTAGGGAAAAATGGCTATTTGCTGGTTAATTAGGCCATCGAGAAATACAGTACTACTGTGAGGTCTTAGATATGCATACTGAAAATAAAATGTACTGCCAGCTGAAGATAATATTGTGACTTGAGACACCAAAATTTTATTCTCTCCTCAGAGGCCATGCCAGCCTATGCTGAGGTCTGGCTAAGAGTGATGTCTTCAGGCATATTTGAATGATGCACTGCTCTGTGAGGGTGAGGATTAGAGCTTTATAAGGAACCACCTGAGCCCTTTTAGTGCAGATGTGGGTTTTTTTGTGTGTTAGGTTTTTCAGAGTATTGTTGTGTGCCCTGAAACACAAGCTGATTACCCTGAATGTTACACTGCAGTGACAAGTGTTTTTTCTAAGGGACAAAAGAGAGAGAATGGAAGAGAGAGTGTTAGAGATGGCAAGTGAGGTGGACAGGCAATGGAAAAAAGAGATTTGGTTAAGAGGGATGAGAGTTTCACAATTTTGTTTGCATGAGCAAAAGTGTTAAAGTGAGGGATTATACGAATCAGTAGGGCAGTAGAGCGGACGCCAGTTGGCTGACTGTCATCACTGAGAAGACACAGGTGTTTGAGGAGATTTCAGGGTAACTCCTACCTGTCCTGCACGTTTCAAAGAGTGTAAAGCAGTAACTCTACCACTCCTAGTATAAGCACCTTAAAAAAGTCAAAACATCCTTACACATGTTTCAACCTAGCAGCCTGATGACATCTTTGGATCAGCAGCAAAAGGCTGAGTTTGCTTATGACAAAATTGAAAGTCTTCCTCTCTGAATTAGTCTGTATTTATTAAGGCAGGAGAACTTTTCTGAATACCCTGAACATCTTAAGCTCCTCACAGAACCTGGTCAAAGTGTTGGGCTTTGACCCTGGTTAAAATGACAAAAAATATCATTAGACAACCCCTACCCAAATCAAGTCAAAAAAAAAAAAAAAAGGAGGCAAAAAACAATAAATAAAGCGCAAAATAAAAATCTGATTGGCTCTCCACACATAAGCATTTGCATTTTCATACAGAAACAAATAGACTTTTTTCCTTAAACAAGACAGGAACTAGAACTGAGTGATGAAAAAAACCAAGTGCAAGACTGTCTCCCAAGCGTAATTTTCTTATTTCTTTTTCTCATTATTACTATTTCTGCTCAGTAATAGTAATAGTAATACAGTAGGCTGTAAAGAAACAGAAACAGGCCAAATAAGGTCCCAATTTCACAATGTCTATTAATAATAATATCCATAATCTTGTTTATACCTTTATACAGTATATCATGTTAGGAATATAATATAAACCATGAAGAAGAGTCTGTTTTTTTTTTTTGTTTTTTTTTTGCAATCTATTGCAGATATGTGAAAAAAAGTTTGCTCTGTCCATGAGTTGTATAATTAAATGTATAAGACCTGTATTCACCCTTTCTAGCCCAGTCAGTCAGTAAGAGAGATAAACAACTGTGGGAAAAGACAGCTCATCTTACAATAGTGTCTAATACTAAGCAGAAAATTAAAGGGAGAAACGAGGAGATCGAGTGTTGCATTTTGACAGAATGTAGAAGAGAGTTTCGTATTTGTGAGAGAAGATATATAGGTAATATTTACAGCAGGATTGCTTACTTGTAGTTTTAAGGTTTAATGAGATGATATTGCACTGTGGAGTATTCTCTGGCTTCTTTTAAAACACATTCACATTGTCCATTTGGTTGAAGAAATGAGACTGTGTTACCAGAATGCTGTTTCGCAATCAAGCATTTTAAAGCTGTATCTGCCATTGACTTGCTGTATATAGGATGTTTAGAAGATGGATGACTGCTTAGAGGATGGAGTATAATTATACTGAATTCTCCCTGTGACCCTTTAGTGGATGTATCAGGGAATCTATTTTCTGAGGTTGGTTGTATAGTTGTTCTAGTAAGGTTTCTGCTATTGATCGCTTGGTAATGATATGATTTGTTGTATATCATGGAGGTAAATCTTAAGTAGCCATCTTGCGGAGTTCATCATGGGTGCAGAAGGCATCTGCTGCATTTGAGACAGAATGTCCCGTGTGTTTACTTGTCTGTGAAAAACCCATCAAACTAACAACAGTTTTATTCCCTCCGAGAACAAGGAGATTAAAAGAAAAGTTTTTTCCCTCTATGTTTTTTGACATCTCTTCACAGCAAGAAGACCTGCCTATGTGCAACACCATTTTTAGTCTTTGTCATGACTCATAGCTCACTTTGATACTACGGAAAATGAGCCAGGCGATTAAAACATGCTAATTTTGATTTCGACATCTCTACACTGCCAAATTAAACTGTGATGAATAAACAAACAAGCAGTCAGTCACACAAAGCAAGCATCCCCCCCCCCACACACACACACTCCTACACACACTTCATGTTATTTTCAGTCAAGAGCTGTCGTGTGATATTTTCTAACACTCATATTGCTATTACTGGTACTTGGGTGATGTTAAGGCTCATAATCATGAATAAAAAGCCTGTACATGGAATTATGAGCCAAATGTCCCATTCAGAACTCTAATCTTATTCAGGACCATTCATTGAGATCTCCAGCTGGTGTGAAAAAGGCACAGGGAGACACTATGAGCTTAGAAGAAAAATAGGAGTACTATAAGAAAAGCTAGTTCACCACTCAGCGATGTCCCCTGCTAAGAAGGTGGCTCTTGTGGCAAGAGGGGATGGTATTGCGGTGGGCTAAAGAGTGTTGGTGGGATGATGAGATTCTATGAAGGCATAGATTGAGAGATGAGGTTATATGTCTGGGTCATGGATACCCAGGCATTGTAGTGTATGCAGTGGTAAAAGTGGAGGAAAGGAACAATAGAAGTGAAGTACTTGAGAATGATCATGTATTATGGGCTTTACTCTATATGTTGAACAAAGTGTTACGAAGATAGTGATGGATGCATGAATAACACCCAAGGTATGTTGCATGGTCCAAAATAGTCTTCTTTGAAGCAGTTTTTAATTTAAGAATTGATCAGAAACTAACACACTAATGCATTTTGTAGATTAAAATGGTTTGAATGGCTTTTTATTTCCATTGTAATGTATGCTAACTCAATGAAAACTGATGTCATGTTAATAACATGAGATTAATGTGGTCACGTCGCTATTTGTTGAACAGTACTATCAAGGGTTAAATTAGACTGAAATGAACAGAAGTCAAGCTCCGACATCTTGGAACAATGTGAACAGCAGGCAGAGTTGATCTCCGCTATTATAATTTAATTCAACTATAACTCATATGTAATACAATATTAATTAAATCCATTAAATTATTAGACATAATAAATTGTGCCATCAGACATCCACTAGACAGCTGCTGACATTAGACTCCCATGACTCCTCCTCTTCCATCCTTTTTTGATTATTCAAGTGTTTCTGCTGCTGTGTGTTTATAGCTATGAATCCTCTGATCTTGCTGATTTTCACAAATGAAAGTCATAGTCAGCGATAATTAACAGCCATGTAAATACATCTGCTTATTAGAGAAAAGTGTTAATATTCTGGGTTAAACTATTATAACGGAAAATATTTAGATCGGATTTTGATGCCCAATGAAGTTTCAGTGCATTTTTAATATTTTTTACAACATCTAATTTAAATGGTACTGTGTCATACATTGTACTGCACATTGTTCACAGAAGTAAAGCTAAAGTAGAGTAAAGTAGATAAAGTAGGTGTTATTGTAAAGTAGATCAGTAACACTGCTTTTGGGAAAAAAAAACTTTGAATGTATTTTCTTATATTAGTAATAGCTAATGTCATTTTATATAATTCTAAAAAATAATAATGATAGCAAATAACAACATATGGCAATGGACTATACATTGCTCCTTCATGCCTTGAATGTTTCCAGTAGTGTGTGCACTGAAATTAACATAGGCTAAGTATAGCATAGGGTTCTTCATATTGTTTGGTAAGTTCTGATTCTAACTTTGAATCTAATTTTCCACCATCTTGCCCAAGGATTGTGCTTGGAAGTGCAGAGTCTGCATTATAATAGGTAAGCATCATTTTTCAGGCAGCAGAAGCAGTCATATATATTGGCAGGTTTGGTGCCTGATGGTTGTGAATATGTCAGCATGAAAAGATCAAATCTCCCCTCTGAACTGTGGAGCTGAGGATAATAGTGTCAGCCAGGGGCTGACTGACAGCCAATAGGGGGAAAATGACAGTAAGTGTGAGACAAAGGGAGATAGATGGATCTGGGATTCCTCTCCTCTCTCACATGCAAGGATTCGGATGGATGTTGCTGTTTGATCTAAATGGAACAAATGTGCCCGAAAGAAGAGCTTACTACTTGCCTTCCTCTCCTTTGTTCCTCAGATCCTGTGAAGTCTATACCCGGTTTTTGCCTGTGTGTGTGCCCGTGGCAGAGAGTGGGAGTGTACGAGCGAGCGTGTGTTAGCACTCTCACATGGCCTCGATGCAGGACGGGGTGAACTTCACTGCTCCCCCCTACGGCAAAGTGTTGCTGCTCGGGGCCATCGCTGCTGCCTCGGCCTTCGTCGTCACCATCTTGATTGTCGTGCTTTGTGTGGGCTGCCACAGGTGAGCGAAAGATGGAACACACAAACACACACCCATATTCACAAACACAGTGGGTTCAGAAAGTATTCAGCCCCCTTCATTTTTTTGCATTTGTTATATATTAAGTGTTAAAATGCTTTCAGTTGGATTTTTTTGTCCATGAATCATCCAACTTTTTGAAATTTTTTGCAATGTTACTTAAAATTGAAAACTGACATGCCTAAACATTTATTAAATACTTGGCCAGCAATTACAGCTTTGATTCTTCTTAGAAAAGCTCTGCAATCTTTGCATACCTTTCCCTATTCTTCCAATCAAATTGTTTGAAACTACATTTATATTACAATAATTTACAAAAAGTGAAGTAAACCCTCTATAAATATGAAGCACTGGCTAGTTGATATTGTTAAGCAGAGGCCATATGGATATGGCATCTCCGAATGGACTATGATAGAATACAGCAGTAAGCTACAGTTTATCTAATGAATTATAGATGTGTTTTTTTTCTGCCTACTTGATGAGAAATCTTCAAGTCTAGTCTTTGGAATCTGGAGCTTTACCCTTGATTCCCACAGTCGTTTCTAATGGGAGAGGGGAATTCAGAGGGAATTCAGACATTTAACAGTTGTTCTTCCATTGACAGTAAACATATTCCTGCTCAATGTTGTTTTGGAAGGGAAAAAAAAATTGTGAAAAAGCAGTTTTGGGCAAGAATGTGAAGCTCCAGAGCTTTGACCAGAAGGCATTGGTATAGTTAATATTAGGGTTTGATCCTAATGTGAGCTTTAAAGATGTATATACACCAATCAGCCATAATATAAAAACTAATGACAGGTGAAGTGAATAACAATCATAATCTTGTTAGAGTGGTCACCTGTCAAAGGGGTGGGATATATTATGCAGCAATGTACAGTCATAACAGTCAGTTCTCCAAGCGGAAAAATGGTTGAATGTAAGCATATGAGTAACTTAGACAGAGGCCAAATTGTGATGGCTAGACAGATGATGCTCTGAGCAGCATTCTTCTAAGAACATCCACGTGGATGTTACTTTGACATGAACCATTTACCTAAACACTGGTTCAGACCAAGTCCACCCGTTCTTGGAAACAGTATTGGCCTCTTTCAGCAGGATAATACTTCCTGCCACACTGCAAAAAATATTCAGGGATGGTTTGAGGACCATAATAAAGAGTTCTAGGTGATGACTCCAGATTACCCAGATCTCAATACAACTAAGCATCTGTGGTATGTGCTGGACAAACAAGTCTGATCCATAGAGAATCTTGATGCGAGATTACACAGCACACCTTCAGAGGTCTTGTGGAGTCCAGGCCTCGATAGGTCAGAGCTGTTTTGTTGACACAAGGGGGGGGCTACATTAGGCAGGCGGTTTTAATATTATGGCTGACCAGTGTATGCAGTATAATAATCATGATAAATGATATCTGTGTGTAAGGCTATACTGCAGCTAATTAAAATATGCTTATATGCTTTAGCTGAACACTTCACTGTTAAGGGTCTTGCCCAAGGACCCAACCATAGTGGTTTGGAGGTACAGGGATTTAACCACTGAGCCAGCACAACTGACCAAGTAGTTTTTGTTGATGCATTAATCTTTTATTTTATTAATTTCATTAATCTTTTAAGTTTATTTAGTGGTAAAAGTGGCAAAAGTCAATGTAAGGTGGCTCAGTTGTTAAGGCCTTGACTTGCAGCACAGGATGTTCTATGTTCAAATCCCATTACTGCTTAACTGTTATAGCTGGGCCCTTGACCAAGACCCATAAAAGTGAAGTCTTCAGCTAAATCATATGGTATATTTCACTCAGCTGCAATTAAACCTTACACACAGATATCAGCAGTTGTTTCCTACAACAGTTATAAGTCAGCTTTTGTAAGTCGCTAAAAGTCGCAAATATACTGGACTATGTGATACTTTATACTATGTAAGATATTGCATTACTTTACTGTAAATATGATTAGAGTACTTATTCGGCAAACTGGTTGCCAATAAATGACTGCAAAATTCAATCAATTTAGAGTCAGATTTTACATTGTTGGCCTGAAACCTTTTCCTGTCTTGAGATACAAACACTGGTTATGCTTGGTTGTTTTATGCGTCTTGAATTTTAGGATTGTATATAATTCTGTACAATCTAATATAAAATACAACTGTACCCAAGTCACATTTAAAACATATTCAAATCACCCAAAATATTTATGTTTTATTTAGATGTTTATTTTAGCCAGATATCACAAAAGGAAAATCTCTCTAAACCAAAATCCCTTCCATTTATTGTTTATCTTGCACAACAAACCTGGAAGTTTAACCGTAATGAACTTAAACCATGTCACAATACGATACACCACATATCTAAGAAGCATAAACTGACCAGGTTAAATGAGTTTGAAGTGGGCAAATGGTTCTCAATCTAATTGTGATCCATGAACCATAATGATCGAAAGAGGCTGACGTATAATAAGTGTGTTTTGTGCTCATTGTGTGTTTAACAGGAAGGGGAAGAGTCACAATGGTACTGGTGAAGAGAGAAAGCACAGACTCATGGACATGGTGACCATCTCTAATTTTCCCAGTTGACATAAAACTATTTCCTTGTTATGTCTGCCTTTAGACTGCACTGACAGGTGAGAAGATTGGGATCTGGACATTGATGGCTGCATACAAACATGGCTATGTAAATAGGCAGCTTATTTATAGATCATTTCATTACTCAGGTAGCGTGTGATGTTTTGGGTGACCCATTCAGGGTATTGAAATTTAGTTCATGAATCTGAGTTTAGAGTTGATGGACAAGGAGCTTCTCGACTGTATCTAGATCACTCATTTAAAGCTGATAATTTGTTGCTTCCAAAATGATTTGTATGAAAGCAAATCTAATAGTAGTTTAATATATTAAAAATGTATTCATGCTCATAGTAATGAATTGTCCAAGGGGTTGTGTTGCTGTTTCACAGCGCTGAGGCCCACAGTTTGATCCTTGGCTCAATATACTGTCTGTGTGGAGTTTTGTGTGGTCTACCTGGGTCTCCTGCTTTGCAGTTTCCTCCCACTTCCAAAATCATGATGATAAATGGATTGACTATGCTAAAAATGGTGAGAATGAATGTGTGAATATGAGTGTTCATGGTGCCCTGCAATGGCCTAGAGTCATGATGAACCACAACTATTGCGGTTGTTAAAGATGAAAGAATAAACTAATTAAATAATTTATATTTTATTATTTAAATCCCATTCCATTATTTTTCTGTATATTTACATGTGGATTTGTTGTTAGGACACAGTGAATCGCAGATAATGGATGTTATACAGCACAGAAATGCTCTCAAGGTCACACTAGTACATTACTGAAACTTGTTGATGTTTAGGACAACCACTGCTCTGTGCCTTTAACTGTTTAGCAGTCTTGAAGTCCAGAGATAATTAGGTCTGAACACCAATATGTTTTATTATTTTCTCAGCACACCTGCAGAACCCAACTCTAAATATGACCTTTTGTTAAAGATGCATTGAAGCATATGACTGTTTAGATAAAAAACAACAGTGTTCTCACCTGTCAAGTGCCACCTTTATGCTCCACACACATTAATGATTTTGCTTTGCAAATATTTACAGTACAAATATATTCCACTTATACAAATAGACTGTGGTCTTTATAGTAGAAGTTTTATCTTGATCTGCTTTCTACTTTTTACTCTTCTTTAATAATGACCTTTAACTCAAACTATGTTCTAAAAGTCATATTAGGCTATATGGTGATAATGGTCTCTGTTTTTTTAGAACATATTGCGGCAGTCAAAGCTGCGCTGCATCAGTAAGTCAGACACCAAGCTCCATGAGATGAACAGACTCAACTGCAATGGCAAAAGTATGTACATTCGCTTCTCACACTGCTTGATAGTGTTACCGAGGCCGCAGAACCGCCTCAAATTCGGATGTAGAGTCGGAGCATGCGGGATGGTATAAGTTTCATTTCGGGATACAATTCTTTTCTCTGTTCTTTTGTAGTAGAGCCACCCGTAGATGTTTTTTTCACTTTGTGAGGGTTGGCGCCGTCTGTGCCGCCTTTGCCTCTGCAGTTTAGCCCACAATTTTCTGTTCCTTTTTTGATATACGTACTACATATTCCATAATCTATAGAGCTTAAATTGATCTTCAATCTTCAGAATCCTCCAAGAAGAACCGTCCAGCCAGCATGGACCTGCTCCTTCTGCCAAGCCGTCGCTCCAACTCAGACCTACGAACCTCACAAGGCCGCCAGGTGCCCCAGGTGCCCTCAGGAGAGGATAGAGAGCACACATACGCTGAGGTGGGGCGCCGTTCGTCACCTACTCGCTGTCCTGAGGCAGCACTCAGGGGACGGGCCGGAGAGACAGACACCCCAGCTCCCCCAGCTGTTCCCGCCAATACCCCAGCCCCACCTGATCCGGATGGGGACAGCCTGGATGGTGGGATTCCTGAGCCTGAGACCCTCCCTCAAGTAATGAACCCGCCCCCACAGCCTCCAGAAACAGCTGAGTATGCGTGTATCAGAAAAGTTCGCAAGGTCGACAAAGCTGCCCAGAAGAGGGATAATGGCACTGAGACAGAGGAGGGGCTTGGGCAAGTGCAGCGGCACAGTAGTGGAGAGATTCGGCATGCTCCACCTAGTCATCCAGCTCCGCCCCCACCACACCCACACAGTCAGAAGTTGCCGCGTAAGAATGTGGAGGCTTTCAATCTTCCTTTCTTTCCAAAGGTAGGTGATGAAACAGGTTATTGGTTTCACACTGAGGGAGATGAGCCAGTATCGCAAAAAATAATAACGATGATGATGATCATAATGATGATGGTTATTTAATTATGTGCATTGTGTCTCTGTGATTTTTAAACCTAAATAATAGTCAATTTACTAGCTTGCTTACACTCATTTTAATATGTATAAATTTACAGTATCAGTTCATCTAAGGTAGCATAAGAAGGAAAAGAAAATGTGTCAAACATGCTCTCTAATTACTAGCAGTGGGAAGAATACAAAAGACTTGAGCAAAAGTAGTAATAACTGATTAATAAAAGTAAATTAATTAAATGCTAATTAAAAGTAATTACTCAGGTTAAAATCAGACTGATAGTTAAGTCATTTGGTTACTAATTAAGCTGAATTCCTTTACACATTTTCACATGTCTACAACTGACTCAACCAGTCTGAAAAAGTCTTTTATTCTGTTTTATTTTTCATTGTAGAATAGCCATAACACAACCTTAATTATTAAAGAAATGCGAACTTAGGTTGATAGGTTAATGAGCCAAATGCTGCTGAGGTTTCAGTAGCTTGCTAGATGTTAGCTTACCAGTACAGTTCTATATGTTAGATATCGAGTTTTGAAATGCCAACATCTCCACTGGATGGCATGCATACTTTGCCCTTTATTATCACTCTGTTTCTTTTGAAGCATTTAAAAGCGGAGAAGCCTGATAAACTGGACGAGGAATGCTCATCTGTCACCAATTTCACCTGTTTTTGAGGGACACATGATTTTGTTTGTCAGATTTATTTTTTTGCAGTTTTTTTGTTTACCTAGCATACTAGTCTTGAATATATAATTTATTATAATGTATAATTTTATTGTTAATGTCAGTGATTAAAATAAGGGTAGTGAAGTTTAATATTTAATTATTGAAAAAAGAGTCCAGTAAAAACACTGTGATTTAATTAGATTATTATTTTTTTAATAAAAAAGGACCTTACATTACATTGAACCGTATACTCAAGAACTGTAGTGAGAGTACATGTAGTTTTGTCCCATCTTTTCTAATTACACACTTCTGTGAAAACTCCTGACACTCGTTCTTGTCCATTTGGCATTCCTGCTGAGGCATACCCAGAAGCCATATGCCATTTAGATGACGCAATACACAGAAACCCATATGCAATGCCTGTATTTGCGTCATTTAAATTCAGGTCATAGACGTCTAGCGACTTCCTGTTGATACAAAATATATTTTCTCATTCAACAAAAGCCAGTAATCTTGCCATAAATATTCAGATGTAGAGCGTATACATTACAGCTTGGACAGATGATCACATCTGAGTGCTTTACATTGCGTCTATGACAGGAGTATTATAAAATGTAAAATAAAATACTTCACTGAACATATATTGTACAGAATTGCCACAAAAATAAACTTCATAAATAATTAGAGTGAAAAATAAGCTAATCTAGTACGCTGTACTACTCACTTTTCTATTTTGTGCTCATGGGAATGTGAATTAAACTGCAAAGTATGGCCAATTGTTCCCTCAACACTGCCAGGTTGGGGAAACTCATTAAGCTTTATGTCATTAGATCCACTGAGTGGTTATAGATGAGCTAGACAGTCAGCAGGGGGAAAGCCAGATGGATTGCACTGACCTTAACACTCCATTAGAGGACATGTTTCAAACTAGCTCTCTGCATCTCAGAAGTTTAACAATAATGATTACACAGGTTAATCTACTCCAGCTGAATGTGAATTAAACTGTTATATATTAAACATAAATTAAATTTGTTTAAAAATTGGGCACATGTTTCTTTAGTGATACATGTTCACATAGGTTCATTAGTGAAGAAGCTGCCACTTATGGTTTGTATGCAAGAGGCTTATGCCAGATCTTTGCAATTTTTTTTTCAGCTGGTCACTTTTTTTGTTGGTGAAACGTTTGATGGTAACTATTAATTATTAATAGGGCATGTGTAGACATAGAAAAAGCCAACTAAATCATATGATTATCATAGCATTGATGGTGTATACTCTATATACACACACTATATTATTGGCATACAGAAGAGGTAAAGAAGTGAGTGCAGGCAGGTTGGAATGGGTGGAGAAAGGTGTCGGGAGTTCTGTGTGAGAGAAAAATATCAGCGAAAACCAAGGGGAAGGTGTACAAGACAGTGGAGAGACCGGCCATGCTGAATGGTTTAGAGACAGTGTCACTGAGGAAGAGACAGGAGTCAGAGCTAGAGGTAGCAGAGCTGAAGATGTTGAGGTTCTCTTTGGGAGTGACCAGGTTGGACAGGATTAGGAACGAGTACATCAGAGGGACAGCTCATGTTGACGTTTGGGGGACAAAGTTAGGGAGGCCAGATTAAGATGGTTTAGACATGTTCAGAGGAGGGAGAGTGAGTATATTGGTAGGAGAATGTTGGACATAGAGCTGGAAGGCAGGAGGCAAAGAGGAAGGCCAAAGAGGAGGTATATGGATGTAATAAATGAGGATATGAAGCTAGTGGGTGCAAGTGTTGAGGATGCAGAAGATAGGGCTAGGTGGAGAGAGATGATTCGTTGTGGTGACCCCTGAAGGGAAAAGCCAGAAGAAGAAGAAGATATTATTGGCATATAGAGCATTTTTTACTCTAAAATTTGTAAATGTATCCAAGGATCAGGATGCGAATTCCATGTTTAGTGAGTTGAGAAATGTTACAAAATGACTGTGAAGGTCTATTCTAATCAGACATTTATTTTAGTTACACACATATAGCTCACATGTCTTAAAGTTGTTTCCTGCTATGTCTGTTTTTTTTTCTATGGATATTCTATGATTTACAGCATTTGGCAGATGCCCTAATCCAGAGCAACTTACATTTATCTCATTTATACAACTGACTGAGCAGTTAAGGGTTAAGGGCCTTGCTTAAGTAGCTGTTCACCTTAACCACCGAGCTACCACTGCCCTAGCAGCCAGTAAACTTCTACTAAGGTTTAGGTCTCTTTATTTAATTACAATTTTCGTTATCATTTTATTTGGCTTTGAAGCTATAGTGATTAAACTGTAATAAAACATAATGAGGTTTTAAAAAATATTTGATTAACAGTGCATATACACTGATCAGGCATAACATTATGAGCAGTGCCAGGTGAAGTGAATAACACTGATTATTTCCTCATCAGGGAACCTGTTAGTGGGTGGGATATATTAGGCAGCAAGTGAACATTTTGTCTCAAAGTCGATGTGTTAGAAGCAGGAAAAATGGGCAAGTGTAAGGATTTGAGTGAGTTTGGCAAGGGCCAAATTGTGACGGCTAGACGACTGGATCAGAGCATCTCCAAAACTGCAGCTCTCGTGGGGTGTTCCCAGTCTGCAGTGGTCAGTATCTATCAAAAGTGGTCCAAGGAAGGAACAGTGGTGAACCGGTGACAGGGTCATGGGCGGCCAAGGCTTATTGTTGCACGTGGGGAGCGAAGGCTGGCCCATGTGATCTGATCCAACAGACGAGCTACTGTTGTTCAAATTGCTGAAGAAGTTAATGCTGGTTCTGATAGAAAGGTGTCATAATACACAGTGCATGATGGGTCAGGGCTGTTTTGGCAGCAAAAGGGGGACCAAGACAATATTAGGCAGGTGGTCATAATGTTATGCCTGATCAGTGTATACTGCAAATGGGTGTCAAGTTTACGTATAAACCATGTGTCATAGTAAGGTGTTGGGCCATTGCAAGCAACAAAAACGGCTTCATTGAGTCTTGGTGTTGGTTCTGGAGCTGCACAGGAGGGATTAATAGCATTCTTACAAAAAATATTACCTCAATAAGCATTTTGATAAAAGTAATGGAGAGTGCTGTCTAAAATGGCACTCCTATAGTTGCTCAATTGGTTTGAGATCTAGTGACTGTAAAGGCGTGTAAGATAAGATATGATTTAAATCATTTTTAGCAGATCATTTAGTGACTCCTCGTGCCCTGTGCAGTGGGACATCCCTGAAGAGACTACTCTTATTAGAACAGAAGTGTTTCCTCATAATACTGTATAAAGGTGATTAGTGAATGTAAGTTCATTTGAGGCAAGTGGAAACAATATTCCCCACAGCGTAATAGATCTGCTGTTTGCCATTTATTTTGTCACCAAACTGTATATAGCCTTTACAGAAAAATTTAGGTCTCATTTAAAGAACTGGAGTGTTTAAGGAAACTGTGTTTTATTAACTGATTTGTTAAATGCATAATGTTACTTTAAATATTATTATTATTACTATACCTTTAGCAGTAATATTTTTAAGGCATTTAAATGTATGCATGTATTTCCAGTGTCTCCAACAATGCTTCTCTGTAATAGTGAAAATAAGTGCGGGTGTGTTAGACTGGTCTTTAGTATTCACATAACACTCAGTTCTCATATCGAAATAAGTTTTGACTTGTGTTTACTCAAACTGAGTCTCCCAACACAGTGGGTTGGCAACCTTAATGCTGACCCAATCTCCTTAACTACAAGCTTGTCAGAGCAACTTACAGCAGTTACATCATACAATAGAGAGTATTTCCATCCCCTGACTTAATAATTATGTTTTTTTATTTGCAGAATTTATGTCCTATGTACTATAGCTAGATTATGCATTAAACATTGGAATTCAGTACTGCTTCACTAATTGTAATTGGTTGCTGCTGTCCTTATGACAGACAGACAGACAGACAGACAGACAGACCTTACAAATGTCATCACTACATTGTCTTGATTCAGATTCAATTTGAAGCATCAATAATGTAGATATTTTATCAGATACAGTCTGTACATGATATGAACTCACTCTCTGTATTGTCTAATCAGGAGGCAGTGTTTATTGGAAATGGAGAGGAGTATATATGGAAGCCTCCTGAAGATGATGACATCATGTACCAGCCCAAGCACATAGGTCCTCTGAGCCCTCACATGGGAGAAAACATGGCAGCCGGGGTACGTTAGTGTTTCTTTATTCAGTCCCTTCTTCACTATAAAACAGCTTTTAAGGTGTCAAGGCTTTCATTTAATTAGTTTAGAAATAGTCATAGTTACAGTTCACTATTTCTAGTCTAGAAATAGTCATGTAAAGGTTGAGGTATAGATTAATGAAGGCAAAGGCATTCATTGCAACTCATATCTACTGTGTTGTTCTTCAGATCTCAGATATGTACTCTAAAGTCTGCAAACCAGGCAAGAAGAAAAGAGGCATGCCCGGCTCACCCACAGGTCCTAGGGATATTGGTGGCTATCGGACCTTGGCCCGAGGTGAACGTGATGGTGGCTTTAATGTGGTAGTGAAACCACAGACATGGGCACCACAGGAAGCAAAAGGCTCAAGGATGCCCTCTGGCTCAGTGGAAGAGCACTGTTACGAAGCCATTGGTGCAGAGGAGAGCGACATGTCTTATGAAGCTGCAGAGGTTGGCGGAGGCGGAGGTGGAGGAGGTGGGGGATGGAAACGAGACAGGCCTCCACCCAATGCCAGCGCAACCCTCCGGCCCAAGAAGAGAAAGCCACAGCAGCCACAGCACCAGCCACCTCCGCCACCGCCTCCTCCCCAGCATACGCCCAAGATGCAGCACCTGCCAGCCAAAGCACTTTTGCTGCCAGGCGAGAATCTCTACGAGAGCATCCCTGACCTGAAGCAGGGCTCAACTACATCCAGTACCACCACCATCTTCACTTTTAATGACGGAATGGAAATGTATGTCACTGGCCTGTAAGGGCTCAAACTTAAATCTCAAATGGAAAGACCCCCATCTTATAGCTGAGTGGGAACGAGAATTGACAAGGCAACAACTCTTCCTGCACTCATTCACACATCATGTTTACATTTCAGCCCTATGGTTCCCAAATAGCCCCACACATTGCCTTAGAGAAGCAGTCTGGAAAAGGGGGCTAACATTACAGAAGATATTGTGCTAATGTATTCAGTGGGGATGCTATTGCATCATACATGAGTTTGGTAAACACACACTGCACTACCACTTCATATCTAACACAGTGTATCAGTATTAATTGCCTCTGGCTTGAGATTTGAAAGTGTGGTAGAAAAAAGTGATAACACCAAGGAAACAACTTAGACAAAAAACCTATTTCACTTAATCACATATCTTTTGAGAGTAGCAGACATTACAGTTCACAAATCACGCAACATATCACCATATAGGGGGAAGCCTGTTCAAGGTATCCTCCAGGATTCTGTTTTTGATAGTACACTTTCTTGTGCATTAGTTTTCATCTAAGTTTCCATCGGAATTGCGGGTTTCGTTTGTTTAATTTTATGTTTATTCCAAAGGAAAGGACAAAATGAGCACAACTCTACTGAGCAGAAAGAATACTAAAATGGCACAGAGTATTTATACTCAATGTTTTAGAGTATACTGACAGAGAAAAAATGAAGCAGTGGGAAAACAAGCCCCATATTTTAGAGACGAACCAATAGCAAAATATAACTATTAATGAAAGTCTGGCTCATACCACTATTGTCAGACCTTGTATTGTAGCTTGACAATGAACACAGGCCTTTATCTAAATTATTTATGAACACATCCACAAGCTTTGGGAAAATATGTGGCACTATTTTTCTAGTGATAAAGCCTCTATTTCTGTAAGGGAAATCTATGGGAAATAAATATAAAATAGAGATATAAAAAGAGTATTCCCATTCACTGAATCACACAACTGCATATTGGTCAGCGTATTCAAAAGCACAGAAAAAAATCATATACTGCAAATTTTCCTCTTCCAGCACTTAAATACATTATAGACTCCTTTTGGGAGTCTATTTGAAAAATCAGAGCTAAAAGGAATTTCATGATAATTATAGTAGCAATTAAAAAAGAGATCCTAAAGAGAATAAGCAAAAGCTCAGGGAAAGCAAAAAATATATAAAGGTAATTGAATTAGTTGCACATGGAACTATTTTACTCTAAGTAATACAAAAAAGTTTAGAGGATTTTAGGCATTGGACCTTGCCCTTCAGAATTTTTTTATTAAGTTTATTTGTTTTCATAGTATTATCTTTTTTTCTTGTTTTAGCTCATAACATAAACACCTAAATGGCTGTGTATGAAAGTCACCACTGCCGTACAATACAGTACAATAATGTTTTACGTTGTTAATACTGTTAATGCACTTTGCCTGTTGAAAAAGATGCATGTATTAAAAAAAAAAAACATACAAATGAAAAAAAGGTGATGAAAAAAACAAGTTATCTGGTGTCTGAGAATGGTTTATTTCTTGCTGTTGTCGGTTGCTTATTTGATTTAATTGCCTTTTCCTCTGCTGAAGAGAGAGCACAATGTTTTGCTTCAGGACTGATGACTGAAGGTGAACTTTGTCTACATCTGACATTACACAACTGGAAGCAGAATGTGACTGGCCATAGTGAATAAATCATAGACAATTCTCTTCATTTCTCCAAATGAACACCAATCAGGATGTCTGCATTTGGCTCGAACACCTTTTAGGGGGACATATGCTATAGGTGGAATTTCACCAAACCATCCTACAGCACAATAATCAACTGTATTATAATAATAATTTGGAATAATTTAATGAAACACTCTATTGATGCTATTCGAATGATGGTAACTGGTGTGAGTATAGTGCGCTACAGTGGTTTTTATGTCTAATGCAGACAGCATTATTTGTGACGTTCCTCAATAATTGAAGGGAAAAAAAAGAGAAAAGAGTTAACCTTCACCCGTGAGAATTAATATTAGTGTAAAAAGAGGCCTGAACCCATGGAGAAAGACTGCAGTCTATGAGTCTGGCACACAGTCACTGTCATATATGTTGGAGCAATGTTGTAAATATTTCACAAAGAAATGAAAAGAACAGGAGGATCAAGGTGAAGTTGCCCTAGGTGTATTTGAAGATGTGTGTTTTTTTTCGTTTGTTCATTTGGAATGATTTTTCTCTGGTGAAAAATTTTGCTCAGCAGTATCTCTGTGGGTTTTGATGTGTTTGGGTTGTTTTTTTTTAATTATTATTATTATTATTCTTTTCCCGTGCCATTTTGAGCTGTAACGTGTATTTCAAAGATCAACTGAGTATTAGTGTGGCAGCTGATGTTGTGTGTTTGCTTATCAGACAACAGGGTTGTGTGTTCCAGCCGTGTAAGTACTCATGTGCAAAAGATTGTAATGTTTTTATAACAAAATGACTATTCATAAAAAATGTCAACAAGTTTATACTTTTCTAATAAAGTAGCACCTAAAAACCTGACTTGGATTTACATAACATATTTTGTAAGAATGCAAGAAACCTATACCCGGGCCAAAGGCATAAAGACACAACTTTTAAGTCCACACAATTTATGTTACCAAACATTTCCTGTGTTAAATCAGTGAGAGTAGATCCATATATGTTCATTTCAAAATAATAGTTAAGAGACAGATTTATTTCAGCTTTTTATTAATTATATCAGATTTTTATTGTTTTTATTGTGCATTTTGATTGTTTACCTAATACATTCACTATGTTGTCTTTTATTACAGTTATTATTGTTTTTTTTAAGATGCTTAAGATCATTCTGCTGAAAGAGCCAGTTGAGATGCCAACTTTCCTCCTGATACCATCTATTTTCTAAAATGCACCAATATTTTTCCTGCAAAACACTTAAAAAACCTGATACTACCACCCCAATGCTTCGCAGCTAAGACTTAGAGTTCTTAGGTTTAAAAGACTTTTTACATGTATAGCACAGATCATAATGGCCAAATAGTTCATCCAACCATATGGCACTTCAAGAGGCTAGTAATCACCTGAACACTTCAATCTGGCTTTTCAATGCTGGTCTTATTGTAGGGGCTTCTTTCTTCCAGAACAGCCTTTCAGGCCATGCCTCATATGCCTCTATTTCCTTTCTTGTTATTGTCTTGGTGTTCAGTTGAACCTATGAGTTAAAAGTTCTTTGTTCCTGGGAGTTGATCTGTGCTTCATACCTGAATGATGCAGTGTCTGTAAGGTCTCAAGATTTTATATTTGTATGTATAGATGCATGTGTTCAGTTCAGTTGTTGCGGAGGTCCTAGCTGACTGAGTTGCTTGGACTTTCCCATGGTATTAAGGACAGAAAAACACACCTTCTAAAGGCAAACTTTGAAATACAGCCACAGGTTAGTATTGTTATGTTATGTTAGTTATGATACTTGGTCGATCAGAAGCCTCTAAATGTGATAACAAATATTTCTGGAATTTTTCACACTGTTTAAGGACACAGTCACCTTGGTGTAGGTAATATAAATATTTGACCCACTGGAATTCTTATATAATGCAAATAAAATATATTATTAATATGTTATGAAAAACAAATGAATCAAAATGATCTCTGATGTGACCAAATCGACTTGAACAAAAGAAATGTATGGTAGCATGGAATGTATGGAGAAAATAACAGCTGTAGGTGTATATAAACTGGCCTGTACTTTCTATTTTCTTTATCAAACAGTAAGGTAATGATATTCTTAAATAGATAATTTATTTTGCCAAAGTGCCTGTGAAAGCTTTAAAGCTTTAGAGAATTCTTTAGTCACCATTGCGATGCAGTCCATTCACCACAGTGTTCGGAGAAGAACACATTTTTAAATTGAAACAGTTAACAATACATTTTCAGGAAAGCATTTCAGGATAATGTCTATTTTAGGAGAAAGCAAATTCTGCTTCAGTGCTGGTTTGGGTTAGTCTCAGGTTATTTTTTTAACCAGACTGAGTTTGGGTAAATGGAGAATTTGATTAGAAATCTTTGTACACAGTTAAACCCGGGTAGCCGCCATGCTTCCTACTTTCATTTCTGATATGTTCCTATGACAACAGCTGTTCCTCATGCTTGTGATAGGGTTGTTTTCTCCCATACGAAGACATAATTGAAATTGCATCAGCCGATATTAATGCCTCATTACAACATTGCTGATCGTCTGATTTATAAAGTAACATTACAGTTATATTGTATGTGTGTGTATTATTATGGCATTTATGCAATGTTTGTTTGTTTGTTTGTGCGGTTGTGTGTGTCTTACGTGTCATATGCCTCTATCTGACTTGTTTTGGGGAAAAAAATAGGTCATCCTTTGAACATGTACAGTCTACATGGCAACCATCTGCTGATTTTTTATTGGCTGACATGTCTCCATGGTAACTGGTTAACCTTGAGGCTGCAGTCTCAGACCAGTTTGTTGTCTGGGAGAATCCAGCATGCATGAGAGCCTCTCTTAGCCCAGATGTCATGCATGCCAGGCACATCGGGTAGACGGAGTGCGAGTCTGGCACAGGCAGCTCTCCTGAAACATTAATGCTGTGATAGTGGAGGCCTGGTAGAATCGTGACACCGCCACATTTAAACTGCCTCACAGAAGGGCTGTCTACAGCACCATTGTCTCTACAGCTGTAATTCTGTAGGCATTTCAAGGCTACCGTGACACATTATTGTCTATTTTTATGGTGGTCTAGATAAATGGAACTGGTAATAAGCTGCAACATTTGCTTTGAGATGTTTTTAACCAATATTTCTTCATTTATTCTGCTTCCTGAAGCGAGCTGTTTGCAGCACTTTTACACTTAACGTATTTAATCTATTTAATCCCACCAGTCATTGTGATAGAAATTGTCTTTTGCATTTGTAAAACTCTGAAAGACTTACATTTTGTGTCCTGGACTATTTTATGAACCTGTCTATAAATTAGATTAGCAATAATGTTGATTTCATGATTTTTAACTGGGTGATGTGAGCCACTTATTTCAAACCTTCACATGATAAAGAATATGCTTGGGTCAGTGCTTTAAAAAAAGGAAATATCTAAAATATTATTATACAGATGCAGTGATCAAATTTGGTATGAAAAATTGTAATCTGGCCACTGGAATAACATATTGCTCATTGCTGATTTTGACTATCAATATATTTTAAATGTAACAAATGTAAAAAAAAATTTCATTCTATCCTTTATTGATTGACTGATTCATTCATTCATTCATTCATTCATTCATTCATTCATTCATTCATATATTTATGAATTTTCAGTAACCAATTTATCCTGGTCAGGGTTGTGATCGGACACAATGCGCACACACAGTCAAACACTCACTCATGCCTTTAGGCACCTATGTTTGTGGACAGTGGGAGGAAACAGGAGAACCTGGAGGAAACTCACTAGAACATGCAAAACTGCACAGTTTTGCATGTTCTAGCTGTAACTCTAGCTTAGGACTGAACCTGGGACTTTGAAGCCGTGAGGTGGCAATCCTACCTACTCTACTTATTTCCAATTTTATAAAAATATTTGGACACAATTCCATTCAGATATCCTTACCCAAGGTCATTTTCATCCACACAGTGTTCTTATTGGCTGATTGCTCAGACTATTGTCATTGATGTTTCACTGAGTTGTTTCTTCGGATGTTATTCGTGTTAGTCCCAGAAGGAAAAATGTCAGCAGGACTCTCTTCCACTGAAAGTTGAACTCTTAGAGGCTAGGTTAGTTGTTTTTTAAGATTTGATAACAGGCAGTCATGTGAGTGTTTGACATTATTAACTAATTGTCATAGTATCAGATAATAGAAAATGGTGAGAAAAAAGTTAGAGATTTTAGATTTTACTGAAATTTTCAAGGACTTTTCAAGGACTTTGGTACCAATATATCTTGACAACATATACAAAAAAGTATGTGAAAAGTATATGGACACCTGACCATCACATTGTATGTGCGTGGCCTTCCCCAAAGTTGTCGTATGAGGTCCATGAAGACCTGGTTTTCCAATGGTGCTTGGCAAGGTGGCAGTACTCAAGAGCCCTGACCTTTAATCCCACTGAACACATTTGGAATGCAGACTGTGCACCAGGCCTGTGAACAAATCCTCACATCCATTCTCCAAAAGTGGAAGTCAAGAAGCTTCCCAGAAGAGTGGAGGCTGCTATAGTTGCGAAGGTGGGACCAGATTTTGTCTCACATATGAGTGTAATTGTCTGGTGTCCACATACTTTGGGCCAACTTTAGGTATAGTCAAAGGGTGGTAGATAATAAAAGTGTAAAAATCTTGGCATTGCTTTTACAAAAACTGCTTGATTTTAGTTGGGTATTGAGCTATCAAATGAAAATCTGTCTACACAGAAAAACTAATAAAACTAAAAATAAATAAATATTTTATTATTTAATTATATCCAAAATTAAAAGTTCATTCAATACTTGTAATGATTTGATTTTTAAACAATAGTTATGATATAATGACGCTGATAGAGAAATAGAAAATTCTAACCTATGATTGGAACAGTTACAGAGTCATGTCTTGGTGTATCTAAAGGGCCCCAAGCATGGCTCAGACACCCACCCCCCCCACACACACACATACACACACCTTATGAAGGTTCTTTTGTGATTACTTGTGTGATCAGATAAATATTGCAGCATTGAGGAATTTGCACCAGACAAGCTTTTCCGCATATATGATTGTTTTAAAGTTGCTTTCCCTTTTCTTCAGGCATTTTAACCACGAATGGGCTGCATAATAGCTGCCTAAAATAAAGAGATATACACCACCACCTAGTGGTAATAATCTTAAAGCTTGTGTGACACATCTTACAAACACAAATACTCAAACACAAGATCACTACAATACCTGATGAGTAGGTTACATGTTCTCGTTAAGGCAGACAATTTTACAGCAGGACACACACACACACACACACACATACACACACACTGTTTATGATTGAACAAAGTTTGCATTTTACTACCAAATATAAATAAATACAAAATAAAAGTAAAGTAATAAAAATTATCTGGTTTTATATATTTTTTGACAAATAGAGAGAAATTCAAGCAGCTGAGGGACAAAGAGCCTGCACAAGGTTTTGAGACAGTCCTGGATCTCATAATCTTCCAATAACGTGTATAAAATAAAAAAATAAAAAGAAGAAGAAGAAGAAGCAGAAAATAAAGAACTGATAAAGATATAGCTATATTGCTGGCAATAATAATTAGTGGCAAAAACCTTTTATTTTTCCATTTAACTGTGTGCTTGTTTATTAATAGTATGTTCGCATTATTTACTTACACAATAATCTATTCAAAACTATTGTAACTGTTTTTATGGGTTAATTTGATTAATTTGATTTATCTTTAATTTGCAATGAAACTTGCACAGTTTTGGAATAAATGAATGAATGACCTTTACTGTCATTGTTTGTACACAGTGGTACAAAATAATGCAGCTCTATACTGTAGGCAGCTCTAAAACTATGAATAATTAGTTAGTAGTAGTAGTCGATAAAAGCTAAAATATGTGTAAGACAATATAAACAATATAAACAGTAGTGCTGTGACAGCATAGTGTTAGAGTGATGTAGTGTAAGAGGCAGTACCTTGTTATGTGCCTCAGCATTGCATGTCCTTTTTGTTTATTTACAAGTTTACAGTATATGTGCAATTTTGATTGTCATAACAAATATAAACATAAACTGTAGTGTAGCATGTTATACTATTATAAAATTAGATAGTGCAGAAGACAGGACCTTATATAACAACAGCATTAAATTCTTAGTTTAAATTCTTATTAGTCTAAATTGACTAAATTAACTAAACTAAATTGATGATATAAATTGTTGATTGATGAATAAATGAATTGATAAACTACTTAAATTGTCAAAAGTGCAAGCATATGATTTTTCTTTTGAACTGTTTCCAGTGAAGAAACATATCTACTTTCAACAATCGGGTATAACATTATGACCACCTGCCTAATATTGTGACTCCACTAGATCCCTGAAGGTGTGCTGTGGTATCTGGCACCAAGATGTTAATTCCTTTAGCAATTTGAACAACAGTAGTGCTTCTGTTGGATCAGATCACACAGGCCAGCCTTCGCTCCCCACGTGCATCCGTTAGCCTTTGCAGCCCATGACCCTCCACTGTTCCTTCCTTGGACCACTTTTGATAGATACTGACCACTGCAGACCGGGAAAACCCCACAAGAGCTGCAGTTTTGGAGATGCTCTGATCTAGTCATCTAGACATCACAGTTTGGCCCTTGTCAAACTCGCTCAAATCCATCTGAGGACAAAATGTTCACTTGCTGCCTAATATATCCCACCCACTAACAAGTGCCATGATGAGGAGATAATCAGTGTTATTCACTTCACCTCTCACTGCTCATAATGTTATGCCTGATCTGTGTACTCTCTATGTTTGCTGTACCGCTTGATTTGTGGGTTGTGATTTGCTTGATTTGCAATCTTACCTTTTTGAATCTTTTTTCATAGAATTATTCTTTTTTGTTTCAGCTCATAACCCACGTGACTTAAACGCCTGAGTATGAAGTCACCACTGCTGTACAATACAATACAATAAAGTTTTACGTTGTTAATACTGTTAATGCACTTTGCCTGATAAAAAATGTATGTATTAAAAAAAACCCATACAAATAATTTTGTTGGTTGCTTATTTGATTTATTAGCTTGTTCATCTGCCAAAGAAAGAGCACAATGTTTTGCTTTGACTCAAGGTGAACTTTGTCCACATCTGACATTACACAACTGGAAACAGAAAGTGACTGGCCATAGTGAATAAAACTGTATGGGTAGAATGCAGACAGTGGTTTTAATACAGACAGCATCATATGTGATATTCCTCAAAAACTGAAGTTAACCATGACCAGTGAGACAAGAGGCCTGAACCCATGGAGTTCCATCTATGAGTCTGGCACACAGTCACTGCCAAAAGTGATAAAATAACCGTAGGATCATGGATAACGTTGCCTGATTTTGCTCTGATTTGTTGAACTGGAACTGGTTTTAGTGCTTAAAACACTGGTATGTTTACTAATGACAATAACTGTTAGGAAAAGTGCCCACTATTTTTGTCTACAGAGGTATCTCTTTATTCACGGATCACTTACACAATTAGAATGCATTCCTGACAGCTAAATAAAGAATCTACCATATTTCCTGTCTTTGACTATGCCTTTAGTCTGTCATTGTTCCAAATTGCATTTATCCACTTTGCTTACAACCTTCATACAAACTGACAGGGTCAGTTTAAGCAAATGTTGTATCTTAGAATACATCTCCAGCATCTACCATATTGCTTAAACTGACCTTACCATTTTACAGATAGATGAAAATCGTGAATAATCAATGAAAAAAGTATCGTATTTGAAAGCATCTGTTCTTGATTCTCTTCATAACTCTGTGATGAAGGAACATCTGTTACAATACAGCACCCCACAATACCCCCTAAAAATGTGCACAGAGGAACTTATTACTTGTTCTTATTCAGTCCATTGAGCTTCGGAGAGCAGACAGTTGGGTTTTGCTTGTATTCCCTTTTATTATGCTATAAATGTTATTGAACATCACTAAAAAGGAAGTTGCAGGTATTACCACCAGAGTCAAATAATTCATTGCAATCAGTGCACTCTGTCCTCGCAGGTGAATAGAAGAGAGTGTCAAGTAACTGATTGGAGGATGGAATAGTTGAGTTTTATCTCAGTAAGGCTCACCTATACACCTTTGAAGACTTTAAATAGCAATTCAGCCTCAGTCCAAAGCAGTGATGACACTTAGGATCTTCAAACACTTGCATTAAATAGTTAATAAATAAATGTGCACAAATGACACTATAAGAAGTTACGCATTTCCTAATCTGAAGCATTAATAATGGTAACTTTAAATAAAACTAGCAGAAGTAGACTATTTATAGTACCAAATCACTCTACAGTGCAAGTTTAACACAGTGCAGTTTGTTTGGTTTCTGTGGGCAGAAGAGTCTATAATGGACACTATAAATAAATATCATTTCATGCTTTCCTAAAATTTGAATAGTTGGATTATTCTCATAAAATAAATCTATGTTGTGATAAGAAAGTTTAAAAAAAATAAAATAAAATAAACCTTCCTTAAACTGCTTACAGCTATTGTACCCAATCAATCAGCTTGCTTTCTCAGCTATGTTTATTGAAGTGTTATATTAATTTAATTAAAATGATTGAATAAATTGGTGTATTAAGCCAATGTGACTTGACTTGTGTTATAATCTTAGTGTTATTTCTCTGCTCAATTAAGAAGCTTTTCCAGATCTCATAAATAGTGGTAAAATGCCTGCCATTTAAATGTGGTTCACACTACGTTACACTCAGAGACATAAGAGAATTCCTATTATGACATTAAACTGATAAAACCAGACTTTTAAAACATATACAGCATGGTCAGTGCATTGACTTAGAGTGACCAGATAGATACATTTCTATTTATTTTCTTGAAATAGTAGTTCAGCAGTAAATTTTATCTTTCTAGTCACAAGACGGTTGAAAATCTGGAGACAAACAAACCCTTAAATCGTCAGCTAAAAATGCAATCTGTTTCACTTCTCTGCCAGAAGGTAAAATCACTACACTGCCTTGTTATTGTTTGTCTATAATAGAATTTACTGGGCAAAATTACAGACCAAGAACATTCTAATCACCATCATGGTTGCCGATCATGTGAACATGATGTTGTTCATTAGGAGCCCATGGCCCTCACTGATGAACCAGGCGGAGGAAGAGTGGCATATCAAGATGCTGTTACCAAGGAAACAAAAGTGAGAAACAGGCGAAACCAAAAGAACACAAACCAAGGAGTCAGGAGACCCCTGTTTCCATGGAGACTGAGTCATGACAACAGACAAAGAGAATGGGAGAGGTGTGAATGGTAGAATGAAATCTGGAAAAAAACAAACAAACAAAAAACCCTTTTTTCCATCATATTTGTTTTACCAGAAGGGATCACACTACAAAGAGGCAAATGAGAACAGCCTAGATTGAAAGAGTGGGCTTTATATACAGTATATATAAGTGTGTGTGTGTGTGTGTGTGTACACGTACAATTACACTAAGTTAATGCTAGAGTATTAGGTTCAATGGCTAGCAGACAGCTATGAATGGACAAATGTATGAAAATAGAGACTGGCTTAATGGATTCAACATTATTGTGCTCCATTTTATATTTTCCTAATGACATGGCATCATCTCTAATCCGAGAAAACCCCCTATCAAATCTCATTCTCTTCTGAGAAATCCTAAACATACAGTAGAAATGGAGAGAGCTGCTACAGACCAGACAGCTGGTATGAGTGTATCAGATGAAGCAGCAATGAGCAGAGGTTTTTAAAAACACTGTGCACAATTAATGGCCATTTTAACAGACACACCTAAAATGTGTGTCCACATTATTTGTACAGTTATAACTCATCTTTTTCCATTTCCAGCAAAGCAAATTCTGCAGAAATACATGTAGCTATAATTAGTATTTTGTACTGCAGAGATTGCTAATTAATCTCATACTGGCAAACTATGCCAAAGGGGTATTAAGCTACTTTGAATGTTTTGTTAACAACAATTCACACTCAAACACGTTGTACACAGTAAGACCAGAGAGAACATCCACGTCCACATCCACGTGTGTCTTTGTTTTTAACCCACTGATGAATTTTTGTTAAGCAGACTGCTCTAACACAACCATTATCTGACTGAGAAACTGAGACACTGTGCTTGAAAAAGTAATGAAAGGGAAACAAAATTATATCTGAATGAAGCCGGAAAAAAAGGTATAACTGGAAAGAGAAATAAAAGGAGAGCAAATATAAAGGCTGCACAGTATTATTTCAAAATGTGGAGCACAGTGAATAGCTTGCTATATAAAAAGTCAGGCGTACAAATCCATGACACTGTTGTAGTCTTCAGCCTTGGCCCTGGGGAGGGCAGCTGGCAGCTCTGATGCGGTGGCAGCATTACTAAAAGCTTTAGAGAACTACATCAAGATATTGAATAGGATAAAAAGCTCATTTCTTTGAATAAGTACATGGACATTGAGGTTAGTGTCAAGTATACTACTATTCATTTTCTTTTAGCAGTGCTGAAAAAACTGTATTAAATACTATCATGAAGCCAAATGGGACTAACAGTGAAATGACATACATTACCTTTATGGATTTCCTGGAGGTATTAAACAAAAACAAGAGAGGGCGCTGTTTCTGCATTTGATGTGAATTTTTTGTGAATGTCATTTAGGAGTCTGTGCAAGATACACCTGTACCAGCTGGCTGTGAAATTCCAAAATGATCAAATCATCCTCCATGTTTATTGCTTCTGTCAAAATACCACATATGCCCGTTTCATGGTCTTTTGCGCATGCAACAATTTCGAGTCTGTGTCAATATCTTAGTGTAAAAACTCATTTTACATCTGCTTTGCATCTATTTATTTGCAAATGGCAAATGCTTACACTGGCAACAAGGATATTTTTGGTCAGTCAGTACAGCTGTTATTTAGTATTTAGTATGCTTTCCATCACATCCCCCAAGAAACTGACAGGGGTGGAAGCAATGTGTTTGCTTCTGTAATAGGAATAAAGCTTCACAGCTTTTGCACTTACTGTTACATTACCCATTAATCTTCTTATTGTTGTATCCATCACCAACACCCCCCCACCCCTACCTCCACCCCTCCTTCCACCTGAGACACTTCATAAAAATCCTCCTTAATCTTTTCCATTCTGATGGGACCTCACTCTCCTCCCTCTTCAACCTCCTTTCAGATATGCTCCAATTCTTCTTCCTCCTCACTCTCTTTCCTAGTTTTGACCTGTCCTTCAACAACTGCTCTCCAACACACAAGGGAGGAAACATTCTGGAAACACTCGTGCCCTCCCTGCCATGCCATATCAGCTCTATCGACTATTGTGCTCCTCTCCCACTTGCCTCCTTCTTCCTTAGCTTACAGCATCCTGACATCTCTGCATTCTACCATTCGATTCAAGCAATAGTTCTTTCCCCCTTTCACTTTCTTCATCCATTGACCTCTTCTGCCCTCGATCTTCCAGCCCAAGAAAATCTTCTTTCCCTGCTCCTTGGCTGTCAGACTTGCTACACAGCAACTGGAGAAAATTAAGTGCAGCTGAGAGAAAGTGGAGAAAACCACTCCACTCAAGTTCATCTCTAATGTGATTGCTGTTAAGATTCTACAAGGGAACGCTGGATGTATCTGACATATGCTTAATATAAACTAATGGCTCCATAATATTTTTCTTCCCTTATTTACTAGAGAACTACTAGCAACTTTTGATATCATGTCTTCGACTTCATTCTATCATTCTTGAATGCTCCAGAACCTCCAGACACTGGGATCCTAATTAGTCTGGATTAAAGAAAAAAAAGACCAAAGAACTACTGCTTTTGGCTGTTTCTGAGAAAATTCATGCCTCTAGAAAATCAATTCTCATCCTCTTTAGTAGCCTTGAACAAAGACAGTGGGATCATGTGGTACCGGAGTAAATACAGAGGATTTAGCATAAGATGGAAACCATTTGAAAGCCTCAAAAACAGAAAGACTAGATTAGAGTTTGCCAAAAACATTAAAGAACAATGCAGCTCTGGAACAACATCATATCAACAGAGGAATGAAAGATCAACTTCTACCAAAATTATGGGAAGAGAAGAGTATGGAGAATGGAGGGAATCGCTAATGATCTGAAATATATCCTCATCTGTTAAGCTTGGTAGAAGTTGTGTTATAGTGTGGACATGTACGGCTACAAGTGGAACTGGTTCCTTTGTATTTATTGATGTGACTGCTGAAAAAGCAGCAGGATGAATATAGGGCTATATTATTAGATTGAATTCAGCCAAATGCTTCAAAACTCGTTTTCACAGTGCAAATAGACAATGACCTAGAGGATATTTTGAGAGCAACACAAGACTTTTTAAGGCAAAGATGTTCTGTGATGTCCAAGGAAATCACCTTACCTCAGTCCAACTGAGCATGCTTTTTACTTGCTGGAGGCAAAACTGAAGAAAAACAACCGAAGCTCAAGCAGGAACTTGGCAGAGGCCTGGCAGAGTATCAGCAGGGAAGAAACCCAACATCTGGTGATGTCTGTGGGTTCCAGACATAGCTGAAAGATGGGGATTCCTACACATTAATCTGTAAGTCTGTATTTTGAGCTTAAACACTTTTTTAAAATTCCATTATAATTTATTAGACAGGTAAAATAACAGCATTTGATCATTTGATATTGAACAAATCTTTTTTTTTTCCAAATTAAAAGAAAAAACAATGGTTGATATGTCATTGGGGTATTTTGCTGTCAAGGATTTCCGCTTGTCCAATGGCATTGTTATTCTGGAAGAGAGCACTCGCATCACGATAGAAATTATCATAGGTCATTAGTTAAATGAACATTACACTGATTTACAATAATGCTTACAAAATATCCCCATGGAATATGGACTCAATCACCACTTTTTCCTTTAATTTGTCACCTATCAGTATAAAATACTGTAACATAGCTTTGACAAACTGGTATAAAACAGTCACATCCATCATTTCTGGCACCCGAAATGAAGAATATACCGTTTGATCCATAAATATGTGGAATGGTTTGATGAGTTTGATCAAAATGATGCAAACCAGATGAACATGTATGGGAGATTTTATATATATCATCAAAACAACAGCTGGGGAATATCTTTGGGAAGACTGAGGCCCAACATCCTACTAAAATGTTGGTTTTATTTACTTTATCACTGTACCTTCTTTAGGTCTGGCTTTCATTTTATTTTATTTTTATTTTTTGGTAGAAAAAGGTCAGTAGATGGCAGAATACCCCAACAACTACTTCCATCATAGATAATTGCATGACACAACACCACAGTATTTCTCACTCGTGGAGAACATATGCACCCAAATGTTGTTTCATCTGCTTTTTAAAATATCTCTTTCCACTCACAATACCCTTACTAATGAGCTGAGCCAGGTCCATTTAAAAAGGGAAAACAAAGTAGAATGTATGCTGTACCAATACCAATGATAGGCTTAAGCTGCATTTGTGCAAATGAGATGTAATCCACCTTTTCAAATCCCCACACAAATATTTATTCATTGCTAGAAGGAATATTATCCAAAATTTCAATAAGTTTTGTTTACTATATTGTTTCAGTAGGCTACACCATGAGACACTGTGTTCAAAGAGTAACAGTCTGTCTATCAGACATGTAGGCTACACATAATAATCTAAGTCATATACAAAGTCATATACAAAAAGCCTGAACAATACACTCCCAAACAATCACCATGGAGAGCCAGTAGTGAGGTAGTGTTGGCACATATTACTGGGGCTGTAATACTTAAGTATATTAGCTAAGTCCAACTCAGCAAATAAATGTAAGTACTATACAACAACATACATCAAAACCCACACATCAGAGACTTGGGGTAAACTGCAACAGATCCAAATGAAATAGTTACTAATTCTTTGTATACATTTCTCTAGGGCTAACATCATGTGTTTTTATTTACAAATTTTTAAATATGACTTCATATTTAAGGAATGAATATGAAGATTGCAAACATAACATAACATAACATAACATAACATAGTGTGTGCCCTCAGGCCAATGGGTGCCACGTTAGTCAGAATGGCTTTCAAAGGAAAGTATATTCAACAAGCCAATGCAAATCACCAAATGTTCGGTATGCAAAACAAAGTATGGCGAGAATGTCAACCATTTATACTGTAGAATTTCTGTAATGTTCTAATGTCCCCAAGTAAGCTTTACAAAGTGTCATGAATGTGACGAACAGACTAGAAACGCCTACGTTTGTGTTCCTTTCATTTCTTTTACAGTATTTTTATAACCGCAGCATTTATTTTGGTGAGTGTTAAACAATATAAAGTCCTGATGAGCTTTTTTTTTCCTCTCACCCCATCTTTCCTTCAAACTGTTTTACAATACCACTCGGACATTTCAGTTAGATATGGTACCTTGGAAAGGCATGTCAAGGCTTGCTGCTTTCTTAATTTCTACATAATTACACTGTAGCTGATTCCATCTGTCTCCTAGTTGACATTTGTCTCTTGCAAGATTATTACAGTGAGTTATTGTGCAGTGCAAGATCTCCCACACAGTCTTTGCTGACAAAATGACTTGTCATGAAAATGAAACTTCCAGAGAAGGAAACAGCTTAAGGTGATCAGCAAAAACATATGTTTCCCAGCACTCCTGGTTAAAGTTCTGTAGCTGGCAGAGACACTACTTTTTAGAGTAGCCCAATTTAAGTCCACTACTCTCAGCGGGGAGATTCAGGTTAGATTCTTTATTCTCCTTGTTGATGCAGATTCAGTCTGTGTTCTTCTGGAATCTGAGATGGACATGAAGGTTCAGCTGGTGATGCTAAAAGCTCTGCCAAAGCCTCAGTCGCCTGTGGCAGTCCAAGACAGAGGTCTGTTCTTGCACACACACAGCCTGTGGCCCCATGCCTCGATGCCCTCTCACAGCATACTGAGCCTGGCAGAGCTGCCCACGCATGGCTGTAGCTATGACAGGTTCCCAAAAGTCCCTGCAGTCAGAGGAAGAGGAAGAAGAAAGGAATGAATACATAATCCTCCCAAGCAAAGGAGATCCTGTTCATATGGAAGAACAAACGCTCTCTCTTTCTCTGAATTCTCATCACTTTCCTTACAAGTCACATCCTGAGCCTCGTTTATAAAGCTGGATACAAACAAATCTATTCATAAATCATTCGTTTCTACACATTTACACAAGAAATTTGGTATTCATGAAAATCCTGTAATTAATGGGAAAATGTTTGTATCCTATTCATGCTCCTGAGTGTGCATAAATTTATGCATAAGAAGACTAACTAATGTAAACCTTGACTCCAAATCATATAATTTGCATGACTTACTGCACATTTCTATATGGATCATACTGCCAAGTTTAATTTATTTATGCTTACAGCATTTATCATTTAGATTTTGTGCATGTTATGCGTACGAGAGAAAGGATGTTTAGAGTAGTTCGAGTAGACCAGTGATGAAAGCTGACTTATAAATCTGTTCTTTCCGCCATGGCATCTTCTTTAAATGCTGTGCAACACTTCAGCTTGATGGTTGAGATACCCCAAACATTTTTAAAACTACCTGGTGTGCATGAACCCCTGGATACAGTGTAGATCTTTTTATTTTTTTTTGCTCCTCCATTTTCATGTCACACCACTGTATTTTCATCTCATTTAATTAACACCTAATTCGCCATTTTCTGCTATTTGTGTCTAGATTTGATCCTGTTCAGTGCAGTACCAACATTTTTTTTACTGGCACAGAAGTGAGCCAAAATAACTTTCACTCCTCCAGTCATTTAGTAGTCAGTCATTTCATGTTTCCAGCCATTGTACACTTGACCTTTTATGGAGCTTTGTGGGCATTACTAAATGGTTTCCACTTTATAGACGCTAAAGGTACACAAGCGACGAAAAAGAGTAAATCAGCATTTTTGAAACCTTTGGAGCTTTTTAGTAGAATGTTTAGCTTGGTTTGATTTGCGCACACATTTACACACAACTTATAAACGAGGCCCCTTGTCCCCCAAGTTTTCCACATTCTTTCACCTCTGCTGAGCAGCTGGAGATTGCGTCTTTCCTCCTGAACTTGCAGCTGCAGGACCTGCTGAAGAAGCTCCTGTCTGAGAGTTTCTTGTACCAGACCCATTCTCTCCAACTTCTCACCATTTAGTCTCAACAAAGCTCGGCCTGAGAGAGAGAGAGAGAGAGAGAGAGTGAGAGAGAGTAAGAAAGCAAGCAAGAAAGAAAGAAGGTCCTTTGCTGCAATTATTCAAATATTATTATCAATTGATAAGCATCAATGATTAATAATACATAATATTGTTAGCTAAATACTGAGTTTTAATATTAGAAGACAGTTGGCTCTCAGATCCTTGGACGTAAGCACCTTCATGTCTGATGGAGATTATGCTCTTAAAAGAAGGTTTAGTACCACATCATGCAACTATTTTTTTTTCAAACCCAGCAGATTAAAATGCAAATGAATATGATCCTTGGTGTAAGTGTTGATTGGATGGTGAGCAAAAGATTAAATCATGTATAAAATTGGGTCACTGGCCACACAACAGCCTTTACACGGGCAGATACAGATGGGCTGATGAAAAACACACACACATACACACTGGGAAGGCAGCTCAAGCCTGAAGGTCATCTGTGACTCTGCAGAGTTGCTGTACGTCTCTGAGGTTGTTTTCCTTCCTGCTGTCTCCCAGAAGACTGCCAAACACTAACAGACTAGCGGACATGTTTTTAATAATATGCTGATACCCTTATTTTCCCACCCATTTTAGTTTTTGTGTTCATTTTCAGCAACCACTAAAATTACATGCAATAAACGCTGCTTCTGTCTGAGAAGTTGTTTGGACTAATCGAACATTGAAGTTTTGGAGTAATTGTCTTTTAATAAGCTAGGAATCTTGAGGGACGCTAAACCTGAAATCAGGAGTCTCAAGTCCTCTGGTTTCTAAATTACTGTTAAATCATAGAAGCATCTCCCTTTCTCATTGGGATCCTTCAAGCAAATCACAGGTGGGGGAGTTTCTGAATGTAATTATAGTATCCTGTTAAAGCTGCTCCCTGAGAGGTAACCAAGCCTGAAGTCATTTTCATGGCCCTGAAGCCTGCTGAGCTTGCTGGTTTTCTAAACCCTTTAGCACACAACCGTGAATGGCCAACCACTCTGTCGCCTTTCTTTGCCTTCTTGTCTTCTCCCCAAATGACAGGCAAAGCTTCTTTCAGTATCTCGGTCACTCTCCCTGTCTCTCACTCTCCTTTTGTCACTTGCATAACATCTGAGCCCCAGATGCTTTATGTTCAATTAGAGAGAGAGGACAGGAACAGTGAGCCAGATGGGGCTCTTGGTATAAGGAGAGGGTGGGAACAGAGAAAATTTACATTTACATTTACAGCGTTTGACAGATGCCCTTATCCCGAGTGACTTGCATTAGTGTTTTGTAGCTAGACAAAAAAGGTCTGAGAATACAATCAATCTAAATCTGAAGGATTAATATGGAAGTGGGTAGAGCAGAAGCAGAGGTATAAGCACAATATACAAGGACAAAGGGACTTATAAGAGCATACATGTACATGTGTATTTATAAGGCTTACAAGAGCATATATGTGCATGTATTCTCACACATTTTGGTAATTACACAGTCACTTACATGGGAAGCACACACACATGCCAAAATATTCATATCCTCATTTATGTACACAATCAATCACAAACTTTATTTTCTGCAGGTAATATTAAATGTGACAATGTTCTCATTAAAATTAACTAATGAATCTGGGCTACTGTGCCTTCTTAAAGTCTCTCTTGTATTGACCTCAGACCACATTGTCAGTGGGGTTACCAGCCACTTTGCTTTTACATGCATTGTTGCCCTCACCGAAGGACATGGCTGGCATTAATCATAAATCAGAAAAAAATACCTGACTTCAGAATCACTGTGCCTAGATCTTTTGCATGCACATGTTGTATCTAGAACCAGCAAAGATCAGGTATTGAGCTGAAATCAGCAGAAAATATTGAATAGAACATCAGAGGAAAAAAGAATGAATCTATCCAGGTCTATAGCAAGCCAGCATCTTGTTATAGCTTGTAGTTTACTTTGATGTTAAATGCCTGTATAGCTTTATTTTCCTACTGCTAGTTTTTTTGTAACTGAAAATTGTGTTACACATTAAAGTTAACATATTTGGCATGAATAAGTACTAAATTGCGCCTATTTGCACTGTGATATTTAAGCTTTGTTGTCTGAATTTGGTGAAGGCTACGTACAGCATTTCTTCCTGCATGGTAGTGTTTGTGCAGTGTGAGTATGGTCCCTGTAGATGGCCAGTTCAATAAAAAAAAAAAAAAAAAAAAAAAAAAAAAAAAAAAATCACAGATTATTTTATTTTCCTCCCTAATTTAGTCTTGGCCGAATCCCACCCACGAGTTAGGTCTCCCCTAACATATGACAGCTAGCAAGGGGAGTGAGTGTATGCCATCCCTCACACTTGGCCAATTTCGCTCTCATTGACTCCCGGCCATAGAAGGCTATGATCTCCAGATGACAGAGTGTATGCTTTTCTGCTGCACCACTCAGGCGCTGCAGTTTTTTAAAGGATATTAGTCTCAGCTGATACTTAAGGTTTCATTATCATTATCTGTATTGTAAAACAGGTAATGCACCTCTTTGTATATCTGTAGTATCAAATAAATGCCACTTTTCATTATCAATCCAGTAATGAAAGCACAGGACAGTGCCTTTACCTTTTACAGATTTGGACTGACAGATGCTTCCGATACTGCAGGTCTGATGCTGACCTGTGCTAAAAATGATAGCACAGTATAGTAGGGTCCACCTGCACTGCTGTAACTCAGAATGAAACCACTGCTAAATTCTATCAGACTGAACAGCATCGGAAGTGCACATGCAGTAAGGTTACATAAAGACAAGCCAAAATTTACTGACCTTTAGTTCAGAATGCTAACCCTTCTGCTACACTGTACAAAATAGTTTCCCTAAAGCAAAACTGCTAAACATATGGCTGTTATATAAAAACCTTATTTTTATCCATACTTTTATCCTGTGCTACAGTAGATAAACAAAAGTATGACAAGTTTTGAGTACAAAAGTTGCATAACTTCAAAATGATGGAACCGAAAAAGCAAAACAATTTAAGCTTTATTGATCTTCCTTCATTATTTTAATTCTCCTGCCATGTGTTTTGGATTATTGCAAATCTCTGGAAGTTGGTTTTTGTTCATTTTACTTTGACTCTTTGATTGCATCGTTTTTTCCGCGTTTCTTTTTTACACCTTTCTCCCTAATTAAACATATTTCAGGTCTTTTATGTCTTACTGAGTGTTACTTGTTAGAATATTTCCTGTCTCTAACACAATGCATGTGTTAACTGGTTTAAAACAGTCGACAGCTCAATGAGGAACATCTTAGTAAATCGACTAGTTTATTTGATATTTAGTTTTTGAATTAAAATACTGTTCAATGGACTTGGAATTGTTTTTTGTAGACAAAATATATATAAAGTCATATTTTCCATTTTCATGCAGATACAAACATTTGCATACAACTGTGTAATACAAGCAAGTTGCATTAAAATTTCATGTAGAAAAATGCCCCACAGCATTAACCTGTGTCTGGCAGCAATGATCTCTAAGGCTAGAGAATGTACCTGTAATGGCGTGATGGGAAAAAGCCTCCACGTAGGTCAGGTAGTTGTGAGGACAGTGTTTCTTTAACCACCTACACACATCCTGTTGGGACCATAGAACCACTGGCCTAGACAGACTTGGCAGGGTGGGACTGGTGTGGTAAACAGAGTATGCATCCCCTGTGTGAAGCTGAGAGAGAAAACAGAAATAAAGGTGAGAGAGACAGACGGAGAACAAAACCAGTTCCAGTGAAACAGGCAAACACATTCCAGGTATTCTGAGGCTTTGGAGTCTGCATCATATCATATCTCATGTGTCAAAGCTTGTTAAGAATGCATTTCATCGGTACCGTAACACACATATATACATGCACACCTAGCTTCTTTCTCTTGACTAAGTGAGCAATATCCCGTGACGGTGATGACATTCAAACTGCTGCAGAGAGCTCTGGGAAATAAATCTCTTTTTTCCTCCTAATAGCAGTGTTCCGCTCTATATGCTGTCAGTAATTAAGATGGATTATTTCATCTTGGATTGTCGTAATTTCGGCCAACACATTGACAGACCCATGATGCCATAAACAGACCTCATTAAACTAAGGCCATCTAAAAGCTATTTGCTAACCTCCAGCACAGTGCCAACACAAATGTTGTTGCAGGTATCTGTAAAAACCAGCTTATTTCCATATAACGTAACTAGAAGTATAATGTGGTGGATCATTGTGTATAATCGTAGACAATATTTGTATTAGCTGGGAATTTAGATAGGACATATAAAGACACAGTTTTGTCAAGCTGTTAACATACAGGCATTTATTGTTATTATTATTTTATATTTTTCAAAGCCAAGGACTGTGAATACAATGTGTATAATTTGTTGTATCATTCACTCCCACAAAGTCCTTCTCATTATTCACAGCAATTCTGAGCCTTTTCTTCTATTTGCTTGCTTTGATGACCCATTAACTGCCATATGTGTATGTTTTTATTCTGGCCCACTTCCATTTATCTCCAATTTTCTTTCTCCTTCACAGTTTTTGCCCTGACACTCTCTCCCTTCCTCCACAACAGCCATTTTAACTGCAGTGTTCTCTCTTGAGTGGCCCTAGGGAGATCTTTCGTGTGTAACGGCAGACACACATGTGCACACACACAAAGCCGAATCAGACATGGTACTCCTTATTTGAACTGGTTGGATACATATGTTCTTTTGCATCCCATTTAGTCTCTCTGACATGGTTGGGACCATAAAGGATGTTCACTCTAAAAACCAATAACACATAAAAACCAATAAACATACAATTAAAGATCAAGAATATTGTGCATATTGGTCACTGAACATTTATCTGTAGTGCAGATGCCAATCAATAGGTCTTTTTTCCATATGTCTGTTACTGACAATTATTCTCCAACATGACAATGATTGTTTGCACACCATGACTGTGTAAACACCCTTCATGTCCGGGCTATTAGTTTTTTATTCATTGCTGTCTAGTGAGCATGTAGGTTTAACAAACTGAAACCTACTCCAGTTTCTTTCCTGTCAATCACAGCAACACTGGTACCTGACATATGTAAGAGCTGGCTGGTGGGTGGGAAATGATGTAAAGATTTTGTCGCTTCATAGATAAACATCTTATAGACGATGGTCAGAGATTTGCTGGTTTCATGATGATGGTGCAAAAACATCTGCTACATGATCATATACTAGTTCAATTCCCTTAGTCTGGATTAAGTGTACAGATCAAGCTGATTATCTTACCAAAGTTGACATTAGCCATTGCATTTAAGCCTATTCAAAAAGGTTCTCGGAATAAAAATATGGGAATGGGCAAGCACATTAGAGCTTTTACTTTTGCAGTGGGATAGCTAATGAATTTATGATTTATCCACCCCCTGCATAGACAAGGGTGTCTCTGAAGGGTAATTATAGAATTCAGTAATGAGATGGAATCTGGCATTCATGGTTCTCAACCTGCTATGTTCATGTAGACAGATTGCCATACCACCATCAGCATTAAATCCTCATTATGTTAGCTCCTTCCTTCCCTCCTTTCCTTTCTTCCTCCCTCTCTTACTTCCTTCCTCCCTTCCCTCCTTCCTTCCTTAAAACAACATTCAAAAATCCCTCAACAGAAATGGATGTCTACTTCCATTCTGAGGTTATATAAGTTCAAAGTATCCACACCGTCCGCACTCTCTGATCTGTCTGGAGACTGCAAACTTTCATTACATATGATAAATTATGATTCACATTAAGACCCAAAATAGATGAAAATTACCCAGGATTTCAACAGTTACTGTTTGGCCTCTGCAAGAGGTATATTAATATGGTATTCTAATTATACTAAGCTTTTGATCAGTGGCTAACATAGAACAAAAAAGAGCAAATAGCTGCAGCTCATGGCTCTTGTCAAGGGGTACAACACAGCAGCACAGACGCAAAACAACTCTTTAAAACTAACCTAGTGTTCATGAACTAACTTCATAGTTCATTAACTTTATGACAAAGATGGATGCAGAGTAAACTCCTAAAATTGCTACTACTAGTAATAATAATAATAATAATAATAATAATAATAATCTTTCTTCCTTTTCCTTCTTCTGCTATAAGCATACAAAAAGACATCCAATACAACTACGTGACAACAGTTTCGGGAAGAACTACATATGGATGTGTCAGTTATCCGCAAATGTTTGGCCCTATAGTCTCAAGGACATGTTAGTACGCTTTTAAACCCAACAGCCTAACTGTCTTCATGTTTTCTAACAAAAACCTTAAGATGGCTCATTAAGGTCATAATACAATTTATGACCATACATTATCTCCCTCAGATTTGAAGGTGTCTGCTGTCTGATAAAAGACTCCAGATAACACAGTAAAAGCTTTCGTTTATACAAAAAATTGATATTTCTCTAAAAATACAAAATCCACATTGTCTGTAACTTTATTGAATAACACTTTAGATCTAATACATCAGAGTGTTGTCTGAACACGTTTTTTTTAACATGGTCAATATCACACATTTGCTTACATTTAAATAGGCAGCTGAAACCTTTTTTAATAAAATATTTCTTAAACAGAACCTTCTATTAATTCTGCAGATTTTTAGTGTTCTCTCAGACTTTTGGATGCCACTGTATATACGTCTTTAAAAACCAGGTTACATGTTTAAATAATTTAGGACAAGCCATTTTTTTACAATGTAAATGTCTAGTATCGGTTGGTAAATCTTGTTAATTGGACGGATAGTGAAATGGTTACATCATATAATGTAAGAAATGGCATGGAGCTCTTTATATGATGTAAGGGAGAAGAAGCTTCTTTGCAGACATTTCAGATCTGGGAGAAGAAAAGGAGACAGCAGGCCTTGTAGTCTCCTGCTCTCTCTCACTCTCTGATCAGGAAAGAGCCTTTAGGTTTTATGTTGTTGTTTTTGTTAAATTTTCTCTATTTATCCTTACACTGTTGACTGAAAATGAAATGTGAAGGTTTCATATGTGTTTTGATGTGTCTCACATTTGTCTTGCTTGTGCACTGTGTTAAAATGTGTTTTAGGTGTTAAATTATGTGTTTGTAATTTTTGTATTTGTGCCCATCAGCCTTTTAGTATCAATGAAGTCCTGCAAGTGTTAGGCCTAAATATTATGCCAAAGCTTGTATGTCTCCTGAATATATCATTTAAGTAGCCATTAAACCATTATAATTGTAGTAGTAGTAGCAACCTCAAAATGAAACATTGTTGTTTAATGGTATTTTTTTTGCATTCCATACAAATAAACTGGTGCAAGATTTTTCCCATGGGTGTGTGCATTCCTTTCTATCTTGGGCATGTGTGCATGAATGTTTTTAATTGCATGAGAGTGTGGTTTTGTTTGTGCACTAGGTGAATGTGTAAATCCAACAGAGGTTTCATTTAAGAACATCAGCTAGGCTAACCCTAGGCATATTTTTTGGTAATTACTATGCATTATGCATTGACAACAATTCATCAAATAAGAAACCATATGTATTTAGGCATATTTAGGAGTTTGAGGGATTCGTTCTTACTTATGGTTCCTTGCTCAAGTCAATCAAGACCATTTTCGATTTATTAGCAAGATTAGTTTACTTGGAACCAAGAACCAAGAAAGAGAATAAAATCTATAAAGAAGGCAAGTGTGTGCTATTGATGGAATCCGGACGTACCCTCTTAAGGCATGGAAAGGGGGACGCAGGAGGTTTCTTTGTCAATATGAAAATGTAAAGGGCTCAGCAAGAGTTCAGCACAAACACTAAGGCTCACATATCTGCCTGTAGCATTCAATCATCCATTACCAGTGTTCAGGAGCTAAGAGACTTTACAGTCTATTTAAAGCCATTCTGGAACAAGAGCCTTTGCTTTGCTCTGCCTCCCGGCTCAACTGCATCCTTCCCATTTTCTGCAAATAAAGTCTTGATTTGGATGAATGGCTGAACAGAGAGCAAGGGGGGGATGGGTAAGAGAGGAAGAATTGGGAATAAAAAGACAGACAGAAACAAAGAGAGTGAATAGCTATATTTCCACTTGGTTTTATGTCTGTGACCTTTCTATTATTCATAGTCATATCTTTGTTGAGTGCATGTAAGAAAACACGGGGACATGCATGCAAGATATCGAGTCATCTTACTAATGTGAAAAGCAGCAATGGATGGGCGTGGAATAACACCCGTTCTCTTATATCACAGTTTAATGGCTAATGTGTGGACTAGGGCCATAAAGAGAATGCCTGTTTAAAGACATGAAGCAGAAGTATGAAAGCATTATAGCGGTAACCGACAGGGTGCTTAGAAATGATCAGTGATTTCTCACAGCTGTAAGGTCCTCATTATCGCTGTCACACCATCATACTGTTTCTGCTGCAGTTCTTTTTTGATGAAGTAGAAGGATGTGGTTGAAAAATCCACTGTATTTTCAGAGACTATTCATATCTTTAAAAAATAGCAGCATGATTTCTGCAGTTTTATGCCTGAGGATTATGAATCCATATTTTTTGCCATATCATAAAGCTGCTGGTGTTGTTTTCTTCATATTAAATTGTATACTGTATAGAAAAGTTTCTAACTTCTTCATAACCAGTAAACTATGGAGTTTATTTTCCTTATTGGAGAAGCAATAACAAAAAACAATTTTTAGTTTCATTAGACTCATCTTATAGATTTCTGCACTTTGCATTGTGATGCTATGAATTTCAAATGGAGCAACTGCTGAATTGTTGGCACGCTTTAAGCAAATAGGAAATAGCCAATAAACGAAACATGCATTACACACAGTGCTTTAAACTCCACTTAAACAATTTCCTATAACTACTTATTATTATAAGAACGGTGTTATTTCATTTGCTAGAATACATTCAGACAAATCTTACTGGTTTTAACTTTGCTGTCTTTGCACAAATCTATACCCATATTGAAACAAATAGGCTAGTGCATCATTAAGGTCTTTGGGATATTTGTTAAAATTTTAAGGTTGATGAGTATCATTTTAAACAAAATAATAAATTGTGTAAGTAATTCAAAATGAACGGTAACTTTAGCAGTTTACTAAAGCAGTGACTTTTTCCACAAGCTTTCTAATGATACAGCTATTCCAAAGGAATGCAAACACCGCTTTTAGGTTCGACAGAAAAAAATATTTTCAGTATGTTTGCTTTGATTGAAACAGTGAGACATGAAATAATAAGACATGCAGAGTGAGAAATGTGTTACACTGACACACTGTACAGAATACACTCTGAAATTGAAAACAGTCTGTAATAAACTGTAGCTAATGATTTTGCCGGAAAAAAAAAATTAATAAAAAAAAGTCACTCATTAAACACTTAGCACTTAACAAAAAAAAAAAAAAAAGCTGGCTGAATAGATGGCACTTTAGAAAATTTCAGTGAAGTGATGAATACAATTTCTGACAAAAAAATAAACGTTTTCCTTTTTGCCTTGTTATTGAGTTATTCCAATTTAATGCAAAACATTATTCATTAACTACTAGGAATTATTCAGTTGCTAGGAAAAGATATTTAGTCATGTACTTGGAGTTTAAGGGTTAACTCCATTGAATCACTACCAAATCTAAATGAGCCCAAAACCTGGTTGCCTCTGTCAAAAAAAAGTTAAGAATTTCAAAAAGACACTGATGAAGTTGGTTGTAATTTCAACACTTCACTAAACCTTACTTTACCATTATGATGTTCGCAGCAGTTTTGTGTAGTTACCTGCAAGGGCTCAGTTCCTGGCTGTTGTAGAAGTTTGACAGTACGACCGCCTGCTGTTTTGTTCCCGCGACACTCATGCCAGGTAAGATTTCCACCGGTGCAGCGGCTCAGCTGGTACTTAAAGTCCTCTGGAAGTGCCTTGTACTCTACTGCAGGACGACAGAAACTGAAGCTGGAGGCAGCTATGGAACAAGAGAGAACAGGTGAGCTTGAAACTTTCAGAAGATAACCTCTGTTCTGGCTGTTCTCACACCATCAGGCAAAGCAAAAAAAAAAAAAAACTCGGCAGACAGAAACCCAGACAGTGTGATGTCTTCATTAATGTTCTTGCTGTTTACTGCTTAATTGAAGGAAACACTATGCTTTTGCTTGCAGGATATTTAGGCTGTAAAACTGCAGTGGTTTTGTGGATCACAGGTTAGTGTAATTAATAGCATATGGATTTTCCACAACTCCAAGGGAAAACAGAAATCCTAAGTCTCATACATGTACACAATAAGCAGCATGTTTTAACATATGACCCAGAAAAAAACATCACTCTGAAGCTAAACAAAAGGAAAACTGCACCATCAATGTGGCAGCAACACATTTGCATGATTGAGCATTCACTTCAAGGGACTGCCACAGAGTTCTTTGGATCTAAATGATGGACTGTTTCTGTGTACTGCTGTTGCATCTACTGCTCTTACTTCCTCACATCCACCTACAGACACTAAAAGGTGATGTGATTTACAGCACTGGACAAAGGCTCTCTCTCAAGTTGACTCCTGCGTCAGATGTTGGCCAACCCATAGCAGCATAGCTTATGTCAGCTGCCAGATATGATATTAGTCTTGCATCCAGAGCTTCACTGGCCCTCTGATCACTGGTATGTGAGAGTGTGCGCACATCCTGCCTTGCTTGCCATGCATATTCCAGCACAAGCGCTGGCATTAATGATTCAGGAGGCAGTCTGAGTATGTTTTTTCAGTGAAGGGCAAGTGGCCGGTGTGTTTACAGACAAGTGTTCAGTCAGTGTGCATACGCTCATTAAAATCTCACTCCTCCTAATTGACAATGTTGTCATAGCTGAACTGAGGACAACCAGTCAACCATGATAATGTATGAGGTTGGTGCATGTGTGTGTGACAGAAGGTGGGGAACTGGATGTGATGAAATCTTGCTCGCCTCTCTTGACCTTGTCCCCCCACCCCCAACTCCTCCAGACCCACAGACCTACAAAGGCAGTTCTCATCAAGTCTGTTCATCTGACCATGGTCTATGTGAAGTAAACAGGATCTGCTTCGGGATAGAGTCACACACTAACAAAGTGGCTTTCATTACAGAGTTTCTGAAGTGGGATTGGGAGGGATGGGATTTGTGAGGGAATGTAGGGAGCTGGGGATAAGGGAGTCAAATAAACTCATGGCTTTTTATGCTGCATATATGTTTTGTGAATCCAGTCTCTTTGATAGATACACTACCAACAGAAATGTGCTCTACCAATATGAGTTATGAGATTAGAAATCACCACTTCAACACGTGTGTTTACGTTTTGTGTGGACTGTTCAAGTGTTAAGAATGCTAAAACACTGCTACAACATGAAAATAATTCATTAAGAGAATACCTAACGTCATAAAAAATCTTTACTGCATTGTTTCAGAAAGGTGATTCAAGGTGAATGACTGCTCTATGAATCTCATTTATTTATTCACACTAATACTCTCCTCATTAAAATATAAAATTAATGCAAGGTAAAAAAATAAAAAAATCCATAATAATAGAAGTAGCCCAGACTTTTTGTTTTATATCTGATACATTCTATTAGGTCAACTGGTCCAAGTTCATCATGTAGTCTGCATGCATCATACAGGCTATGCAAACCAGTGCTGGCAATAAATGTGAGGGGCTTTGAACTTCAGAGGACGAGTGAAATGCAACATCTGTGCAGAGTAATGAGCTAGAAGGGAAAGGCTGAGACAGGTCTGCAGCCAGCCCCTCCAGCACTAGTGCTTAATTACTGATGCAGCCGAATGCCAAAATGAATTTGCAAGTCGCTATTAAGGCAGTGGCGAACCTCTCAGCAGGTAAATGGATCTGCTGTTAATAGCACCAATGATCAAAAGCTGAAGTTTTCCATGTGTCTGGGTTTATATGCTTGTTTATCTCTCTCTCTCTCTGTATGTATATGTATGTAATTGGACTGGTGGTATTTTTATATGTGTGTGTGTGTCTGTCTGTCTATGGATGTGTGGGTGGTAGTTTGTTCATGTATTGGTCACATGGGTAGGTGGTAGGTTTTTTGGATGTTTACTATATGAATGGGTGCTTAGGTGAGTGGGTAGTAGGTGATGTGGGTGGATTTGTGGCTGGGATTTTCAGGTCAGTGATCAAATAATGCTTTGTTATTCTGCACTTACGTTGCATCGGCTGCAGGATCTACTTCCTGAATTTAATTTCGGTGTTAGCAGTAGTAGTATTTTTGCTTATGCACTTAAGTCTGAAATTGTCCTTTTTGTTATTGCCCAAACCTTCTATAAACCAGTGTTTTTCCATTAGTTTTGAAAACATTCTCAAGGCGCTTTGTAATGCTATTGTATTATTTTAGCCTATAAGTCTCTCGACAAAAGAGCCTGCCAAATGGCTAAATGTAAATGTGTGTGTGTGTGTGTGTGTGTGTGTGTGCTTTCAGGTAAGACAAGTTCAGACCAGGAAGAGAGAACCCCTGTAATGACAGACCAGTACTGCAGCTTATTAGTTCCTTGTAATCTGCAAAACATTTCCTATAAACTCAAAGTAATGACCAGACACTTTTCCCATAACCAGAACTGCACACAATAAAGCATTCATAGAATTAGTAACAGAGCAACAGCTCAAACATTAACAGTGCACAAACGGAAAGGTGGAAAATACACACTTTATCTCTTTAAAGTATTTAAAGGATGGCTTTAGATTACAAATTCAAAGTTTCTTCTCGTGGGTGCGAAACATCATGGATAATAATTACTCATTTATTAATTCTCATAAAAAGACACAAGAGACGGGCTATTTAAAATAAACGGACTGTGTACGTGTGAACATCATTTTGTTGGATTAAACGGAAGAATATCTGAAACACGTTCAGTAAGTTTTCACATTTCACAATAGCATTTCTTTCTTCTACAGCAGACAATCTGTGAGAAAGTTTCACACCTACTAACATTTATTTACCCTGTCTGGTCGAAAAGTGCCAACCATTTGCCCCCTAGAACAACATGACCATCTGTTTATAATAAATAAAAAACGATTTACCGTCCACAGCCATGCCATTGATCCGCCTGGAATTGCTCTTATTGGAAAAGTTGTGAGATGTAATATCCCATTTTTACTCTGCACAGCCCGACAGGTTCGCTCGGATTCGGCTCCGGTCGTTTCGCTTTGCACCGTGTACCGAGTGAGTGTGTGTGTGTGTGTGTGTGTGTGTGTACCGAGTGTGTGCGCGAGCGAAAAGAGAAGCGAAATATCACCGCGCCAATGAAAACGCTCCCGCTGTGGCCCCGCCCCATTCAGCACAGGTGACAGCGACGTCAATCAACACACGAGCCAAACGCCCCGAGTGCCTTTTCCGAGAAATTCCTGAATTCGAATTAAAACCTAAACCATTTGCACCCTGCTTGTGTTAAACTGATTAGTTCAAAAAAACAAATTTAACAAAAAACAACATGTGATTCTCAGTTTAAACGTTTAACACCTCTTCTGGAGATCTGTCGTTTCCTATATATCATGGCGTATAGGAACCAGGCTATTGTGTGACGTCTTACCCTTTTATAAAGATTGTCACACTCCCATCTCTTTCTTTCATGTTGTTTGCTGGAAATTAACTTCAGACACTGTGATGTTGACTTATTACCACAACTATAAGTGGAGCAGTGCCAAAAGGTAACAATATATACTATACAAACCCAAATGTAAAAATAGGAGAAAAGGGGAAAAACAATACCCATACTATTGGAAATAAGATTTCACATCAGCTTACAAGTTTACCTTTTTACAATCCACTTTAATCCACAATCCCCATAACTATGTGTTATATAGTAGAATCATTATATTAAATATCATATATAAGAAATCTTTACAGATTATCATTTCATTTTACTTGATGCTGTTGCAGTTACACAATGAGACTGCGCTTCATTAACAACTTTATCCTGGTCAGATCTAACATAGGAACACTGAATGGGATAATGAGGTGATGCCAGACAATCACAGGGACGCATGCATACTGCACACACATTCACAACTAGGCACACTCTGAAGCAGGGGTGCCCAGTCTTATCCGCAAAGGGCCGGTGTGGGTGCAGGTTTTCATTCTAACCATACAGAAGCCACACCTGAGTCTAGTGAAAGCCGAGATCATTTGATTAAACAGGTGGAATCAGGTGTAGCTTCTGCTCGGTTGGAATGAAAACCTTCACCCACACCTGCTCTTTGGACACCCCTGCTCTAGTCCTAATACAGGTGCAGCAGGAAGAGTTTCTACCTCACAACTCCATAGTAATTTGTTTTAGTTCTGAGCTTGGGTCTACTGTCTTTCAGCTTTTCCCTTGTCTATGTGGGATTATTCCAGTTTCTCAGGTTTCCTCCCTCATCCTCATGTGGTGAATGTTTGTTTGCATTGTCTTGCTATCAATGAATACCATGGCTATTGAAGATGACTGAATAAACATATAATAATTTTTTTGTGGAGGTGGCAGGAAATGGAGGAAACTCTCTGGATCATATTCTGTCAATAAAAAAAAACAAAAACAGCCAGAAGCAGCTGTAAACCATCCTATTAACAGAGCAAAAATCTCTAATCAGTAATATGAGCTAGATAGGTAATGAACTAGACACCATCATTTCTGGTGGCAAACTGCATAAAGAGGAAGAAAATAAAGCTTAAGCAAAACACACAAACAAATTTACTGCAATTCATAACAACCAAAATATTTTCTATCCATAACACTCTACTGATGTTAATCCCCCCCCCCCCCAAAAAAAAATACAACGTGCCTTTTGCCAAATTACTCCTACACCCCTGCTTCAAAACATCGCTGAACAGGAATGGAAAATAGCATGCCGTCTTTGACTTGTTTTAGTCTGTGGTTCCAGTGCTGTGGATTTTGAAATGAAACAGAAAATCTGACATAGCTAATGTGTTAGTTTTCTGTATTTTGTGGCTGTCTAGTTGTGTTGGCTAGAAATGCCAAGTGGCTCTCTGTTAAAGATAAGGTGCATTACACAGGACATACAAGCCACTGTATTATACCCTAAAGAGTTATTTAGGATTTAGCCTGTGATTAATCATGTCTGATCAAACTGATTTATTGAAAAAAAAATCTGTAAGATGTGATTAATAAAATAATAATATTAGTAATCATAGTTGTTGTACACATCATAAGCTCACTACTTTCTAGCTTACTACTATCACCCCATGTGAAACAAAGCTACTATTAGTACTGCACCTGAAAGTGCTTGCTGATATGAACAGTTTTGCTACAGTCCACTATCCATTTTATTGCACTATCCATTGTCACCCAGATGAGGATTCCCTTTTGAATCTGGTTCCTCTCAAGGTTTCTTCATCATGTAATTCCAGTACACACACACATATACAGCTGCTTCGTGCCAATGTCCATTGTGCTATACAAATAAATTTGAATGGAATGAATATTAATAAATTCGTGCAATAAGCTCTGGTCACTGCGAGGACTTTCACAAGTCCTCTCTTTGTCCTTGTGGGTTTTTCTATGGATTCTCTGGTTTCCTCACACCTCTTGGAAACATACTGGTAAGTGAAGTGTTGACTCTAAATTGCCCCTAGGTGTGAATGTATGTGTGCATGGTGCTGGTAGTGGTTTCCCACAGTAGGCTTTATGTCCACTGCAACCACAGTACTCGCTTATTGAAAATGAATGAATGAATAAATACTACTACTGCTACTACTACTACTACTAATAACAACAATAATAGTTGTAATAATAGTCAGTTAGTCATGTGAAAACATTATTCAGTAATAACAAAATAACCTGGAAAATTATAAGATTAAGTAATCTGGACTGAAAAGCCGGTTCTGTTTATTCTATGGAGCTATTATTGTGGCAAAAAATATTCACACATGTAGATAAGTTGTGTACAATGCATTGCTTATTCACTCATTTTGTATAGTGATTACATAGCGTTATGTCATCGAAACGGAACTCACTCAATACATTTTACTTGATTTCGGTTTTTCTCTGATCTTTAGTCATTGCTAAGTCTAACACCTACCATCCGGGATGGCTTAGGGTGTAAAACACTTCCTCTAAGACACTCAAAGCTATTTTGTGTTTTCACAATTATCGAAACACTGCCTTCACAATATCACAGAATAGCGTGAAACAATAGGAGGAAAGCTCACAGGCATATAGTGAATAATAGGACAGTATCTGTAAAGAAAAACTCACCAGACAGATATGATATCCTACTGTAATCTAGGCCTTGTTTCTTCACTATGAAAATGTACAGTACACTGACAACCTGCAACACATAAAAACACAACCTAAAAACACATGTACCTGGCTATGTGGATTGGTGTCATATCAGTTTATGTCAAAGCATCTTATTAACATTTAAAGCAAATGTTCTTTTACAACATTTCTAATACGTTACTGCTTATTATCTATTGAAATGTCTACATTCATTACCTAACATTATAGAGAGATAGTTTCCTTTTCATTTATGTAAAAGTTAGCATTTTTTTGAGGGAACCACAGGTTGTAATACTTTTATTGTGTATGGAGAGATATCACTGCTCATCTAAGCAGTCCTATTCTACATGTTTGAATGAAGTCAATCCTGAAATATGCTTGTAATACTACATACTTTTTTTTGGTACGCTGTGTTGACAGGCAACTTATTATCACAGAACGTGTTTTGGGACACTCTCCTTAGACCATGTTGTACACTAGAGTGCAGCATCCCAACACCATGTATGTAGGCATGAACTGTAACACATTTCAAGATGATTAAACTGATTAACAAAAGTTCACCTGCTGCCTTAAAAACTCAGTTTGAAGATAACCTTTGCTACAATCACAGGTTGTCAAGACAATGGATTATGTTAAGTCTAATTTTTGAAAACTTTAGTTCAGTATCCAAAACCTGCCATAACAATAGGAGTTAAAGAGAAGACGTAAGTTAAAATGACTTGACACTTTCATGTTTTATAGCTTACCTTAAACACCAGTTTAAATGTATTTTTTCTTTTCTCACATGAGGCCCAAGTGACAGTGTAAATTCAAAGGTTCACTGAAATAGACAAGCTTTCTTTAAACTGGGTCATGTGTGAAAGTATTTAGTATAATCTTACTTAATAAGGTTTAAGTTACTGCCAGAAAAGTTGCATAACTTTCTTGCTTTTTTCCTTGCTGCGGTTGGGTGGGTAGGGTGTATCCATTTACCATTTTCAGAAGAATAATGATTTGTTGTTGTTTGTACAAGGAGCTCATTGTAAGGGCCAGCTCAAATACAAGCGTCTTACACATGGTAAATTGTTTGTCTTGCACTACAAGATTCGGTCAGTTAAATGGGTCCAATTACTTTACGAATTGCAGGGTGTTGCAGCTTACAGAACAGTAATAGTCCTTATCAGTTTGGAAGAACGCCCTTAATTTATCCAATCAGAACCGAGTAAGAGTGCTGACACCTTCTCTCCATATCCGTATTAAAGCTGTCTGTCTGTCCCTGCATATGAATTCAGATATGCATCGATTTAATTTACATCTATTTACAGTGTGTGGCTGAGGAATCACAAGCTTGACACATTGCCACATAGCTCACAGATAGCAAATAAAATTTTTGTCATGGAAGCAGTGGCTGTGAAATTAACAAGCTCTGTTCTTCTCTGTAAAGACACAGCATAGAAACATCTAAGACAAGTGTATCATTAGTGTGTAAAGCATTTCTTCTGTCATCATTACACACAGAAAATGTACTTAGGGTAAATTTTAAGGTGATTTTTTATTTTTATTTCTTTATCCTAGTTATAACACCATCTTCATACAATTTAATATGTACAAAGTATTCCTGTTTTAGTCCAGAACAGTCCTTATTTGTCTCTATGTAATTTAAATGCATGTTTATTTATTTAACTGTTATTTATTAACTGTTTATTTTAATAATGTAAGAAAACTGTGTATTGTTAATACACAATAGATAAACAACAGCAAACCATTCAACTGATGTGGATTTGACTAAATATTACACAAGGAATATTGATGAGGAAAACAGCTATATTTTAACCACTTCTAGTACATATAATTCCAGGACAAAATGTTGTCTTATCTTGGTATATAATGCTAACTGGTGAATATAGACTAGATATTAGCAGTCAGGCACAATTTTAGCAAAAGTAGGCATTGTGCCATCAATCTAACAAAAGCAAACAGGTCTCTAGATCTGAAGTTAATAACTAAAACATGGGATGTATAAAGTTAGAAAGATGCAAACCATGTATGGAGCCATACTTTGATAGCATCTGTTACAAACAGCACCCTTATCATTAAATAGCCAAGAAACTCTAAAGTTCATGAGGTATGCCATATTATTAGCACATGTAGTGTACTGAGCCAAGAGTCTTTTTCCAAAACATCTTGAAAACATTCTCCCTATAATCTTAATTCTACTTATTAGATATCACACAATTAAGCATATGGAACATATTCGAGCACAAACAGTAGATTGCACGCCATTTAGAATAGATATCAGCGGATGGTTGGTGTCACTGCGAACCAACAGTCCACATTATAAAAGGAATGACTATAAAGGAAAGGATTTTTCCCCCTCCTATTGTGGTTTTTCACCGCTTATCAAGACTGCTTGATTGCCACCTCTAAAAACTCTGTGGGTGCAGAATGTGAGAATCAGTGTGTTATTTTGTTCAGGGAGTGCAGTTTCTTAGGCGCCCCCTGGTGTTTATAATTTTCAACTACAGTTTTGCTCAAACAGGAGTTAGTGCTTGTGATTTTCTTTCTCTATTTGTAATAGGATATTTTAAACAAATACTGTTCATTTATTCATGATAGTAGTATTTTCTCTTTTTATGACATGGTATATGCAAGCAAATTAGTCGGTAAGTTGGAATATTAAGCAAATGCAGCAGACAATAAAGGAGAAAAGTATACATCAAATATAAAAAAAAAAGTGACACAGCTTTTCTATCAAAGACAGATATACCAGTCTATATGAAGAAACCAGAGTGAGCTGCTGAGTCTAGGTGGGGTTTTTAATGCAGTATGTGGGTCTCAGCAAAGGAGGAGTCTTTCTTACATATACAAAATGCAACTGAAATCTTTAAGGAATGCACATTTGACGTCAGATGACGTCTATGCCTCTGTGATATTCAGGGCCTTTTACACTGTGAACCTGGATGGAAGATTAAATTTATTTAGTGATTATCTTTTAATATCGTTGTTGGGATTTTAATTAGGAAATGGACCATATAGTAGATTACATTACACTGTTAATCTGTCCTATAATTGTACCTGTACTATATTTGGCATAAGACTCAAATTTATCATCTGTGTAACTCCAAAGTGGGACTATAAAAAATGTTGTCTCTCTGCCCTACAATGATATGTCAAGTATTGATTTCTTTTTTGTATCTGTGGTAATGAGATACAAGGGTCTGTCATACTGGTAAAATTATTACAATACTTCACCCCAATTTAGATAGGTTGGTCAGACAGGCTGTTACAAAGGGCAAGATCCTAAAACAAATCCTAAACATCACTTGTTGGTAGGAGTTGTTGTGTAGATTTAAAAGCTGTTGTTAGAAGTTATGTAAACCAGTTTCCTTAAAAAATACAATAAGGAAATCCATAAAGTGTCAATACCTTTTTTATTCTTCTACATTTTTACTGTCACTATTCCTCACCAAGAGCTGGAATAAACAAAATTAAAAATGCACCCCCAGTCCTGTACTTAATGTTAGAACCATGTTTCAAGCACTGTAAATGTTTTGCCCATCTTAAAGGTTTAATTATAAATTATGTATTGTGTGCTACTTTGTTGAAAATCATGGATTACCCAAGGAATTACTATTCATCTATAGGAAATCTCTACGATGGAAATCTTCGGTAATCAGAAAGAGTGGTGCAATTTAGCAAAGCAGCTATTTTTAAGATATTAGAAGCTTGGGCCCTTACTAATCAATCCTTTTGGCTTCCTTTTATCACCCCCACCCACATCCTCCCACAAACACGAATGTTATCTGAGATCCCTGGAAAAGCACTCATATTATTATACAGTGCTATTGAGCCACACAGATAAAAATTGCCTCATCTTCTAGAGTGGTGTGGGAAGCAAATCTTGGAGTATTGATCTCTGAGCGAGACTGTTAGATGTTGAAAATTTGAAAAAGGTCTCCAGAGAACTTAACTCTAAATCCATTCAATTTAAAACCTTTAATGGAATTTATTGGATGCTGTGTCGAAGATGTACGAAACCTACGACTGCCGTTGCTGCAGTGGGGATAAAGGCACTCTAAATCAGAAAGTTCTTGTATAGACTATCCATTCCACAGCTTAGCTAGTATTTGTGCTGAGTGACACATCACCCCTCTGTAATCTGTAGCCCTTTGATGAGTACATAGAGCTCGACTGTTGAAACATAATTGAGTGTAATGAGAGGACTTCAGCTCCTTGGTGAACGTATAGTTCAGGAAGCTTAACCAACTCACAGGAGTGAAACAGCTGTCCTTCACACTGCAGAATAGTACTGAAAATAATTTTTTTAATGGTATAATCAGACAGAGGAGGGAGCTGAGGACAAAAAAAAATCTAATGGTTAATTGAAGCTATAGTCTCATTATGTTATAGAACCACTTCCTATGAATTCATGCTGATATTCAAACAAACTCCATCGTATTTTAATTAAAAGTTTGCAGGAAAATCTGTAGGTTCTCCAGTGTGATTTAAATAAGCCACCTTAGAGCCGTTAGGTGTATATGAGTATATGAGTGCTAGGGTTTTGTGCTGATAAATCCTTTTACTAGACCTGGATTCACTCTCCTTTCTGATCTTTCTGAAGATGAATAGTGAATGATGAGTAATGTATGCATTGCCATCGTTTTTTATGTAAAAGGTGTGAAATTAAAAAGTTAAAAATGTGTCATACTGAATGTTGGATTACAAACCTAGAGGTAGCAGAGAGGTTAAACAGAGCACAGATTGTCTGTTCAGGGTTGGCTGATGCTCTCGCAGTAAAAAAAGAATGTGTGTGTGTGTGTGTGTGTACAAAGTTGTACACACACACACACACACACACATTATTGTACATTTTTAATTAACTGATAGGTAGCTGTGGCATTGTGTCTGAATATTAATGACTTTTAGCTCCTTAGTGTTGATAAACTTGATGATCTTCTCTTTGAGCAAAGTAGGATGAAGGAAATGACTTTATGGAAAGTCCAAATCCAAACATTCTTAAGCTGATCTGTGGCATGAAGTAAGTTTCACTCAGAATGGAGTGAGTCATCATATTTATTTGGCCTGTGAGGCATTCTCCTGCTCTTCTTTCAGAATTAGAGGCAAGTTTTATTCCCTTACACCTCTACTGTCACTCTGACACTGAAACTGTGGCATGCCTACTGAAAAACAGAAAGAAAAAAACAGTGTAAATCCTTTTACAGCACAATATTCCACATTTGTCTTAAATATAAGTAAGAGAGGAGATCAGACACAAAATCTAATAATCTTTGGAGCAGACAGCAACAGTAGGTGGTGCTAATTATTTCTTTGCTTAACCTTGAAGAAAAACCAACCAGTATATTTTTTTTTAACTTAAATATTAAACTCAGAAATAGAAAAAGGATTTGCAACAGTAAAGAAATGTATATACAATTTCTCAAACCAACCATAACAAGAAGTAGATAAGAAGAGAATGAACACAGCATCACTAAAATGAAAACCTGTGAAAGCAGAATTAACACTTGATACAAGATGCATGAGATAAGCAGGCAAGGAAAGAGGATATGGGTAAATAGTAAGAGAAAGTTTGCAATCTTTGCACTTTCCAATGTTATCCTTGTGTACAAAATATAAAGTAACTGCAGTTGCACAGTGTGCCAATGAATATAACTTACCTTATTGAAATAACAGCCACATGTGAAATAAAATAAATCTATTACAATTAGCAGGCACAATCATACTATACAAGCACAATCAATGTATGATTAATTCCAAAACCTTTACCTTTATAGATCTACAATGTGTTTCAATCTATAGCTGCTTTAAAGAAAATGAATGACTCACTGCCAAAAAAATGCTTCTTCTATATTTATACCCTGGAATATTTTGTTATTACAAACCACTTAACCCAACAGTGCATCAAGTCCAAAACTAGTTAAAAAACGATCTATCCTGGTATTAGTTTCCACCAACCACTCATTCTACTACATATTGTATTTACAGTGGATACAACAAAAAAGTATTTTTTGAGTAAACTTTAATGCCTTCATTGCATGTTTTCTCATTTCCAGAGAAAGGAAGAGGAGGATGAGAAAGAGGAAGAGGTGGCCAGTTAGTGCCATATTAATAATACTGCCATATTAGTGTTTACAGTTCCACAAGATATAATATAATATAATATAATATAATATAATATAATATAATATAATATAATATAATATAATATAATATAATATAATATAATATAATATAATATAATATAATATAATAAATATTCTGAATTGCGATGTGTTTCCTGACAACCAAATATGGTTCTCGAAAATTTCATATTCATTTTGACAATCTGAAAGACGCTCAGAGAACAGAGTGAGACCAGAGATTGTCCATTCTAGAGAAATTAGAGATCTGTCAGAGCAAAACAAGTCCCACTCATTATGGTGGATGCACCCTTGATTTAGCACTGACTTTTGGTTTTAATATAGAAAACACAGTCACATTACCTCATTCCGAAGCTCAGCTCACACAATTTCATTTAAAATGAAAGGTCTTGGTGTCTTAGTCATAATATATGCACGTCGCCATGCTACAGCATGAGGTATGCAATCACTTCAGCTACTGTGCACAGTTTTATTGAAAATCTCCCAGAGCTGCTGATTCAATTCAGTTCAAAGATCCTTTTAACAGTGTACTTTTTCACAAAGCAGAAATCCAGATACAGATTTACATTTTCTCCCTAATGAGTAATCCAGAGGTGACTTTTGATCCCATGGATCAGAATATAATTAAGAATATTATGGGATGGTAGCAGAGGTTGATGCAGAATATTAAACAAAGTACAAACAAAACCAACAAAAGAGTGAGCATACAGTAAGAACCATAAACATGAACTACTGAAAACAACAACAACAAAAGCTTGATAAAGGGTGTCACAAAACAGGACTTTTGTAAAAGTGCTCATTACTCCACAACGTGACTCAGGTGCAAATAGTCATGTGACATGGTTGAGTGTTGTGGTCAGGTGCTGTGCAGTGGCTGATGGGTATTGCAATTCTGCACCTGTGGCACTTCCCTGACAGGCATCTGATAAAAGCTGCGAATGTAAATAAGTAAGCTATTCAAACATAACATCGCAATTCAGACATAAAAGTGCAGTAATCCATCCAAATGATATGATTTGAAGTTAGATGGCTTATGTGTAAATTTATACACACTCAGGAGCACACCAAATATTTTTCCAAAATTATGGGATGTTCATGAATCTAAAATTGCTTCTCTCTCTCTCTCTCTCTCTCTCTCTCTCTCTCTAGCTCTCTTTTAAGCTAATTAACTTAACATTCAGCTACACATTCAAGTAAGCTACATTACTCTTGCAGCCTGATGAGATTCTGGTGATCCTGACCCCTTCCACAATTCTGACCTTCTGATCTATCCTGATTCATCTCCTGCTTGGAGCCTCTTTTACCTGAGAGTCAACTGCTGCTACTGAGGCTGGCCCAACATAGTTAACTTAAAATTTTGTATGAAATTGCTATGGTTGGAACCACATTACCTTAAAGATTGCTGTGGATGGGCAATCGTTATAGCATAAAGTTTGCACTTAGTGAAAACAGACTATGCTCAAGCCTTGTTCCTAACCCAGTGGATAACTTTAACTTATACTAAAAGCTCGAAGCTATAAATAAAATAATAAAAAAATAAAAGAAATGACTCTGATGCTACTACTGAAGATCCACACTCAGTAGTGTTTAACTTTATAATAAACAGTTGAGGATGAGTAAATGATCCATAATAGCACTATCCGGTGTCACCCAGAAGAAGATGGTTCCTCTCAAAGTTTCTTCCTCATAATATTAATTTAATCAAAAAAACTTTTAGTTCAGTATCTTCAATGCTTGAGAAAATAAAGTGAGATTTGGCACTACTTCAATTTATCCGCAAAATTGCTATATAAATGGATTGCATAAGGCAGCTTTCATTGCACATCATATGACTTGGGATATGTATGGGGAAGCGAAATACCCTCAGTTAATTCTATAGTTGCAGTGTGGCATTTGAACGAGTCAAGAATCAAAATGTTTTTAACACATATTGCTGCATACCAGTAAAGCTGCAGCTGACTCATGAGAGAATGCACAGCCATCAGACAGCCTAGATGCACCTGTTATCTGACAACATCATGATGAAAGATGCTGAAAATATTGAACGTTCCAATAAAAACAGCTCAGATGTGATGTCATTTCCTATCCTGTCTCAAGTCCTCTTTCCATCTGTGAAAGCATAGATCGAGAATACAAGCAGGGCTGATTTGCATCATATGATAGCACCAAATAAAATGTGGAATTGTGTTCCAGTTTTTTGATATGACAGGAGCCACAGTCTCCCATCACTGTTTTTTTTCAGGGTACCAATGACTCTGAGGACAGCAATTTATATATATATATATATAGATATATGACTTATATATAAGTCATTTTTTAAGCATTGTAGGGAACATTAAATATTAATTGTTAAAACATTTTGTTTCCTATAGGTAATTATAGACATAAAGATGGATTCCTTCTTTTTTTAGGTGTATGTTTGACTGTTTTTGCTTTTGATCATCTTTATACCCTTATATAATTAAGTAAATAATTAAATAGTTTCTAGGTTCTCCTGAACAGAATCTAAGGATATATGGATACACAATTTTAATGCAGAAACTAAAATGGGCACTGTGTAATAGAAGACGGAAAATGGTGACAAATTTGTCTCTTCTTTTATTTATATCTTATTTTATTACTTAATTATTTTCACACATACATTAACTATACTTTATACCATATATTCACTTGTATGTATAGTCCCTTTAGGTTTTATTTTCACATGTATATTTATTTTTATTTCACTAATGGTCATAATGATGGTCCATTTTGGCTGTAGGTCTGGAAACCAAATTAAACCCTGTCTCCAGAATAGTCGTCAGCCACACTCCACACCAAACACTTCAGTTCTGCTAAGACAAATACAGAGCTGACTTTAATAACCTTACAGTCACTCTTGGAATGTGGATAGTTTGTGCTGTGTACAAACAGTGTTGTGGGGAGAACAAGCACCAAACAAAGAAAAGAAAGAAGGAGGAAAAAATATCTAGGATTTAACACGCCTAACAGGTTCTGACAGATGTGTACACTCATGCTGGAACCAATACATATATATATTTACAGCATTTACTAAGTTTGGGTTTACAAGGAACATACTGTAGTCAGAGGGAGGAAAAATGAACCCCACCCCGTTTAGACATGGCGTTATTTGAAGGACATGTGGTGTATGCCAGTGAAATAAAGCCTACCTTTCATCTGGGCAGGTGATTCTGGTCCTGAACAGTTGCTGTATTGTGCATTTCCTGGGTGGAGGTGGCTGGGAAGGAAAGAGAGACAGAAAACTATACTGTGGGTGTGATCTGGTGAATAAGAGCAGAGCCAGAACCCTAAAGCAGTTTAGAGAAGCAGTTCATGTCAGGAACAACTGCAACAATTAATCAACAGGCCTCATACTGCTCATTTAAGAACTGGCATCAAATCTTTACTGATGTCTAGTCATTTTGAAAGTGTTTTTATTTGCAGAGATATTTTTCTGATAAACATTCGCTACCTAACTTTCAAAAGGAGAAACTTTCAACAATGATATCAACATGAATAAACATAAAACTAATTAATGTAAAAATAAATAAAAAAAGGGGTTAATTTTCATTTGGTAAAAAAGAAAATCTGCTTATTCAAGCCATCTGATATTATAAGAGTGTTGCTTAAAATAATGTTTATACAAATTAATATTACGTAATGCAGGAACTTTACAGTTAAAACTATATACAATATTCTATATAACACAGTCAAAGCTTATAAAACATATCCACCAATCCGAGCATACATCTTAAATTATTAACAATTTGTACCTTTTATTTCTATTCATCAAAAATATAAATAAAATGAACCACATTATTTTAAGATGCAATGGCTTTCTATGAAAATAGAGACTTTCTTAGAAAGTCATTGCATCAGAACCCATAAAGGTCTTGGAAACAAAGTGAACACTGTCTACTTAGCCACTCATTAGCAACTAAACAAAGATGTGGGTTGTATGTTAGCCTGGTGGTTTAAGGGAGAGGTTTAATGTGGTGTGTGTGTGTGTGTGTTTTCAGGGCAGGATAGGGGTGGTCTGGGGGATTGGGGGGGCGTTGTTACTAAGGTGTGGTGTACACTGAATGTGTGCTTGAGCAGTCTGAGTGGTCACTTCCAGATGTGGTCCAAGAATTCACAGTTTACCACAAAGACACCACAAAGAAAACCACAAATAATCAAAAAACAGTTAAACTCACATGGATTAGTCACAAAAAAGAAAACCTGACTACTTCAGAATATATTTTACATTGTGTTCATGGTCATGACATATACACAACCTAAAGATTTTTTTTTTTGCTAGACTGTAAGACCATTATGTTCTCTTTGCTGTGATTATGCCCTACTAACCCTACAATAACAAAACTGAATGCAGTGCACCCAGTAAGATGAAAAGAAAAGATTTCGAAAGAAAAAGAAATATACAACAATTTGTTTAATTTATGTAGTTAAATGATTCTACATCATTTCATGTATGTGCAGCTAACCTTGATATAAGTGCTGAAAGTCGAGGAGCACATCATCATTATCAGTCACTGCTATATTTGTCATATATTGTCTACTAAATAACCTAATAGTAATCCACCATTCTGTTTTCTATTTCAATACCTTATTTCTCTTCAGCCCAATGCATAAATTCAGTGTCTTTAACAGCAATGTGGATCAAAAAAAGAGGATTTAAATAACAAACAAATAATAAAAAAAAAAGATTCGACCAAAAAATATGAGCATACAAATATGTGTGTGTTAAAAATGCCACATTTCTGTATGTTGTATTTTGTGGATTGAAGGGTGGGACTATGTAAATCAGGTCCCACAGTGCTTTATTAGTTGGTTGTGAGGGCTGGTACACAGAACACAGAAGCCTCCAGACCAGCACCGCTAGAAATGGGCATTTGACACATTGCATATTTTTTTGGACAATCCTGAAGTTTCTTTTGGTTATTGGTCTTTTTTTAAAATCATTATTTTACTGAAGATGCTGTGGCTATATTTCCTGAACCCACTCATTTTTATGAGTGTTAGCATGGCTCTTACAGATGCTTTTGCGGCTTTCCATCCCACAACCAACCGTTTCAACCTCTACAAGTCAGGAGCCAATCCTCATTATAGCTCTGGCAAACCTACTGCTAGACACAAGTGAGTATGACCAGTATATGAAAAATATCTCTGCTGTAAAATCAGGTGTTTATCTAACATGTCAAAAAACAATGCAAACTTTGTTTCCTATAAATAGCTAGTTACCCATTTATTTCATTAAATGTAAATTTAAATTGTGACTTGTTTTATTATATAAAATGTATATTTTTTACTTTTATTCATGTTTTTTATTTGATATTTTATAAGTTTTAATATTATTTAATATATTTATTTTTTGGTAACCATTTATTCTTTTTAATTTTTAGCTCATAGTGTATTTTCATGATCAGCCAGTATTTAAATTTTTCTACCTTTAATTAATTATTATTTTGGGAAAAATATATAATTATTACATGATAATACTGTATTCTGCCATTTTTTTTCCTCTAGAAACCACTGTGCGTATGTAGTGGAAAAGAGTGTTTCCTACACTGTTCATGATGGTACAGCTCCTTATGTGAAAGCGGAGTACAAAAAATGTGGCTGGGGGAAGAAGTGTCCAGGACTTAGGTAAGTGATACTACAATTATCTGTTTAAATTACTACCTCAAAGATGACAATTGGTCACATTACTTATTTGAGAAAAGATGGAGTATGCCGTATTGAAAAAGAAAACATTTCCAAACATTGGAACCGCACAGAATCTGATTATTTACATTTGTGTCTATTTTCCTAGGTACCGTATGCTCTACAAGCCAATGTTTAAAGTGGCATACAAGACAATAACTGAGTTAGAGTGGCGCTGTTGTCCTGGATTCACTGGTGTTGGTTGTAACATGGGACCAACTGCTTATGGAATGAAAGCAATGCCCCCTTTCAAGGGTCATGTGCCATCCTACAAAGGTCCTATGCCATCTCATAAAGGTCTGCAGCCATCCAGTAAAGGTCCCCAATCTTCATACAAAGGCCCTGTGTCACGTTTCAAGGGCCCAATGCCTCCCATCAAAGGACAAATGCCCCCTTTTAATGACCCGGTGAATGCTTATGAAGAGAGAGTGCCTTTCCACAAAGGACCAGTGCCTCGTTTTCACGGTCCAATGTCCCAACCCAACTATTACAGAAACCACTGGAATCAACCATTGTCACCCTCTAACATAATAAATGAATATCCTGGCCCTAATGCTGCACCTTCTTATCCAGAAACGTCATTTGAGTCTTATCAAGAGCCGGAAACAGGTCATCCAGATACAGTGCTGGAACAACACAACCCTCTGACTAATAATCAAGATTCTGTACATGATCCCATTCCAGATGATCACAAACCAATTACAAACTACCAGGATCCTACACCAGATCTCCGACAGTCAATTCCACAACCAGAGACAAAGCCATTTCCTGTAACACATGCATCTTCAGGTGACAGTGAGCTACATCAGGGTGAGATTAAGGGATTTTTTTTAACACTTCCAAATACATGTTTTTACACAACATATGCACTGTTTTAATTTCTTAGTTTTCTAGGTGTGACAGTTTATTATTTATTCATTTATACTCAGTTAAGATCCACGTTTGACTATCATTTATTTAACTATTTATCTGCATTTCCTCACCATAGCTGTTGAAGAGAACAGTGTCAATGTTGATTGTTTAAATCGGATGGAAGAGGATGTGCAACGACTTTCACTTGGTCTTGAGACACTTCGTGCTAAAGTGACCGGATTAGAAGACCACCTACGTACCTCACTCCGGGAAGATGCAAACCGCATGCTCTCTACACTTCTGTCTGCAGCTCCAGCCCCCATTGCTGTTGCATCTCAGGACATGACTGTTGGTTTTGGAGACCTGCCTGGAGGAGCACCACATATAGAGGGCTCAGATGCCATAGTTAGTTTCCCAAACCTGGGTGATTTGGCTGAAAAGATTGCAGAGCTAAGTGCGGAGGTACTGGCTAAGAGCACAGATCTTGTAGAATTAAAAAAGACAGTACTGGACCATGATGGGGCCCTGCAGAGGCTGTCTGCTGGGGCAGGAAACCTCACAGATTCTCAACAGGACCTGGAGACACTGTTGGAGACCAAACTTAGTAAGGCAGGAGCAGCTGTCTTTGAAGAGTTTCACAAGCGTGTGGAGACTGCAGAGCAGCGTTTTGAAGATCAGGTGAAGGAGGTGCATCTCCAGTGCAAGAAACAGGTAATGGAAGGACAGGAACAGATGGAGCAGGTCATAAATAGTAGTGTGACAGTCTTGAAAATGGAGCTTGCAAACCTTGAGCTCCAAGGGCTAGAACCAGAAAATGTTTGCTGCACAGCAATATCTGGCATGACTGAAAGGGTGGTTTTTCTAGAGCAGTCAATGGATGGATTGAACCAGTCCCAAGGGTACCTTCAAGCTGAGCTAGGTGGCCACAAGGACCATGTAGAGGGCATGATTGAAGGTAGACTGGCCTATGTAGAGTCACTTCTTAGTACACCAGAGAAGCAACAAGGAAGTGTTGGTGGAAGAACAACTGGTATCCTAGAGGACTGCTTGGAGGAAAAGATGAAGGAGCTTGAAATTCGCTTGTTTGCTGCTATGGAGGAACTAGGTAATGCTACTTCTTCAAGTGTGGTCGAAGGTCAGACAATGCCCACATTAGACACAGAAGTCAAGTCCCTCAAAAAGAGGGTAGATGTAGATCTTGGCTTCATTCAGAAGCAGCTTAACGCCCTTGAACTTATATGCACTTCCTCTTGTGCTCCACAACCAGTCCTTACAGGATTTACTGCTCCACAGAAAACAATGGAAGAGAATGATAAGCAAATACATGAAAACCTTAATGGACAGCTCATTGCCCAGACAGAAAGACTAGACAATCTGAATACCACTCTAAATTCATTGCTCATGCAGATGACTAAGAGACAAGAAGAGAAGGAGCTTCAAGGTGAGGTAACCATACTGAAGGTGACCATGCACTCTGTAAATCACACTCTTAATGGACTAAAAGACTCATTTGGGAAGGTGGTTAATGAAGTTGGACAAGCTAATTTTACCTGGCAAGAGCGAGAGGAGAGGCTAGCACAGCAGGTTAAAGGTGTGGTGCACTTGGTTGGACGACAGGCCTCTATGTTGGGTGCTGGGGAGAGAAGACTGAATCGTCTAAAGGGTGAGTTACAGGATCTACGGCACAGGCTGGCTTCAGAACTTCAGACCTGCCGTTCAACTGCTCTGGGAGTCCAGAAAGAGGTAACTGATGTAGGGGGACGTGTGGCCCGTGTAGAAGGTCAGTGTGGTGGCTTGTCACGGCTGTCTGAAGACTTGGAGCTGATCCGAGGAGAGCTGGAGAAGCATTCAGATGGATATTTTTCCCAGGTCAACAGCACCCTTGTGAATCATTCCCTACAGCTGTCTGAACTAAGAGATGGACTGAAAAACTGTACTAAGGTCTCTGGGTCAACTGAGGATCACTTCATGACAGTATCTCCACTATGGGAACACACTGCTGAACCACCTAAACCTAGAGGAGACCAGTTTTTAGATCCCTCTAAGGTGTAATGTGTCCTCAGGGAAGTTCCATAATATGGGGAAATATATTTAAAGACTACACACAGGCCAAACAGCATATTTAATTAATTTTTTCCTCAGTTAAATTCTTGATGTATATGTATTAATGTTTATACTTTTTGTACTGATTGAAATTTTATATTTCCTACTGTTTTTAGGAAGTGTGTAATACTTGATACTGTGTCTGTAATGTACTGGGATTTTTGTTCTTCCATTTTATACAGAGTCATTCTTAAAAATAGAAAAAGTTGTTTTTTCTATTGTAACATAGACTATTTATTTCAAAAATAAATACTCTATTTGAATACAATACTGAAAAGTGTTGAATAAAACTGATTATCTCTTTACAAAATACCTGTCAAGGGATAAGGTCTATTAGAAAGTGAACATTCAGTTCAGTTAATGGCTAGACAGTTGAATCAGAGCATCTTCAAATTGTTGTTTACAGTGTTTAGTACCTACCTAAGTGTACCTTAGTACCTAAGAGTTATCCAAGGAAGGACAACTGGTAAAGTAGACCAGAATGATATTGCACTTTGCCACACTGCAGAAATTGAAGGTGTTGACTTGGATGTACTAGACCATCCATGGAGTCCCCACCTCATAGCTTAAAGGACTTGAAGGATCTGCTGCTAACATCTTGGTGCCAGATACCACAGCACACCTTCAGAGGTCTTGTGGAGTCCATGCCACAATGGGTCAGAGCTGTTATGGTAGTACATGTAGGACCTATTAGGCAGGTCGTTCCTTCCCCTTGGGTCCAAGGATGTTTGTGAAACATGTTCTGGGTTAATGATAGTTAGAAGAAGAGTTTGGTGCAGTGGGGACCTTTGTTAGGCTGCACAAGTGAGTTCAGGTTCTCAACATAAAGACATTAATACTTGGTAAAGAAATAAACAAATAGGAAAAAGTTATGAAGGAACTGGCACTAGCAGATTTCACTCTATAACCATATAAGATATACAGTCCATATCTATTCCACAGTACATAGTAACCAGTAGAAGTACAGTACCGGATGCAGAGAGAATACTTATTCAGTGCAAAGAATGCTAAATATTTGTCCATATCTGTCTGTAGAACATCTAAAATGGATATAAAATGTCTGTGATATAAGTGATAATGTAAGGAAAAAATAATTTTAAAGAATAACAGTAATCTAGTTACATAAGTATCCATACCCGTGAACTAATACTTTATTGAAGCATCTTTTGATTTTATTACATCATTATATCAAGTGTCTATCAGTGAGCCACAACTTAATCATTCAATATTCTCCCAATCTTTCTTGCAAAAACATTGTTTCATTCTAGATCCATTTAATTATAAGGGTATCTCCTGTGCACAGCTTGCTACAGACCACCTTGGTTTCAGGTCTAGGCTCTGACTACGTCATTCAAAACCACAGATCTTTAAACCAATAAAAGATGGTTAAGCCATTCCTTTTTTGCTATGGATGTATGTTTGGGTCATTGTTGTGCTAAAAGGTGAATTTTTTTTAAATCTTTAGCAGACACCTAAGTTTTGCGCCGAAATCGTACTGGTGGTATTTGTAGGTATTTGTAATTCTGTTCCTCTTGGTAAAAGCCCCAGTTCTGGGGCCACCACCATGTAGAACTGTGGTTATGCTGTTCTTTTAGTAATATGCTTGTTTTTGATCCAAACATGCCTTGTGAAAATAGTATCATCAGACCATAACATATTTTGCCATAGTTTGAGCTGGCTTAGTTGAACTTGGATGTTTTTTCTTAGGCTTTCATCTAGCCACCCTATCCCATGGCCCAGACATGTGAAGAATATGAGAGATTGTTGTCACATGCTGAGTGATTGTTGTCACGTGCTAATCGGTACTTGTCATATATCTCTCAAGTGGTTAAGGCTCTGGGGCGTTGATCAGGGATTCAAGTCCCAGCACCGCCAAGTTGCCACAGTTTGGCCCTTGAGCAAGGCCCTTAATCTGCTCTGCTCCAGGGGTGCTGTATCATGGTGAAGAAAGAATTTCGCTGCGCTGTAATGTATATGTGACAAATTAAGGCTATTCCTATTTCTGATGCTCTATGAAGATTTTTTTATTTTTTTTACTTCTATTCTTTAGAAAGCCTTCCTGGTAAGTGTTCTAGAAATTTTGAAGGAACATCCTATATCATTGTGGTGCTCTATTTTTCTGTTTGTTGTTGATGGCCTTTACCGTGGTCCATGGTGCACTGAATGATTTGGAAATTATTTTATACCCCTCTCCTGATTCCTTTAAACAAGTGAGATACCATGCATGATTTTTTAACTCTTTGAGGACCATGACTACAGCAGTCAGATGACACTGACAGAAGCAGCTGATCAGAAATATATTGTTGATGACATCTGTATAATAATTACTTTTGAGCATGAGAGTGATTTGTAGAGGGATGTGTAATTTCTATATCCGAAATACCTAAACACACAATTGGAAGTCAAAACTGGAAATGAACATAGATTACTGGTGAAACAGAGAAAGGTTACATGCAATTCATGTTAAATTTAAAGTGAAACAATGCATAATGAACATAAATTACAGTCTATCTTTACATTTTTGCCATCATTATAATGGCACACAACAATATTTTAAAGTATACTAGAAAATCCCTAAGTGTTAAATGAACTCCCATGGATGGTAATACTGACATAGTAGGTGTTTATAGACCTTTTAGGTTGTACTATTATGAACAATGGATCTTCATCACATCCAAAGTGGGACCACGGTCCACTAAAATCATACATGAATCACATTTTCTAACTGGCATTAAAAAAGGTATTCCTCTTATTGAACATTTGTACAAAAAATGAGACTTTTTTTTTTTTCAACAGGATAACTTATTCTTTATTGAATTTTTTCCTTCATGGATTCCATAGAACAATACAACAGAATTTCTGGATAATTTTGGTGATTTTTCAGCATGGTCATATTCACTGTCATCAACATCATTTGAACGCTAAGAATATATTATACACAATAAATACAGCACAACCCAAAGGCATCGAGAGTTTCACGAGACGTACCAAACACCACTAACAACAGAGTAGTTGAATAGCATATTTATTAGGGAGAAAAAGAATGGGACAGATTAGAAAGAGAGAGAAGAATCGAAAAAAAAAAAAAAGAAGGAAAAAGAAAGAGAGAGGTGTTAAGGCTGTGGGTTCACAGGCTGTCTAGATCTACTCAAAAGCTACTCAAATTGCCTTACACCCATGGACCACTAAAAGTGTGCAAATATTAGATGAGACCCAGTCATAAATTGAATCAAGCTAGACATATGAGCACATGGTCATGCATAACTACAGAGCAGCTCATCATAAAATATCCACCAAATGAATGCCGAATAAATGCACTGATTGTGAGGGACTGAGAATGACTGTGCTGTTCCTCAGCCTTTAGACAGTGTATATTGATCTTTCTTGCATATAAATTACTACAACTACACAATCCAGAATTCAAGGCTTACACCATACAAAGAAAGTGTAGATATATACTGCTCATATACATTTCTGTATGAGCAAATTGATGTTGGTTAAGAAGTTCATGCTTGTTACTTGAATCACAATGGACAATGCAGGCTGGTCTACAGCAATCCAGTCAATTAGAACCGATTTGTTTATGATGCTAGATACGATTGGCTTCTGCATATTGATTAATCAAGCAGATAAACCTGTCGGTCCTGGCATCCATATGATGCTCTGATCAAATCATTTGCATTATATTGTTCTGTTAGTACTTTAATCAGTCCAGTTAGTGCATATACAGATGTTATATCGTTGAACAGATCTGCTGTATAACATTAAAAAAAAAAGTAAATCATTAGAACGCAGATTTTGCATGGCATACACATACATTTGCACAGATCTTTCAAAATATATTTCAGTATAATTACACTAAAACAAAGCCAGTGCTTCAAACTCTTTTGGACAAAATCAGATTACAAACTGATTGAAGTGTGTGTATGTGTGTAAGAGCAAAAAGGGGGAGAAAAGAGGGAGGAGTAGGGGGAAAAAAGAGGGTTGAATCTGGATATTGAAACTGGCACATTTAACTACCACCAACTCGATACACAGGACTAATTCTCTGTCTGGTGCCCACACTACAGAAAAAATGTCTAGTATTAGTCCTCCAGTTGCATGAAACAGCGCTAACACACTTGAACGGCATAGTAAACAAATTGTAGTGTGTTTCGGGGCTACACAAACCGGGCTAACTCACACGTGCTTGTCGTATTACAGAAAGGTGTCTGAAAATCAACCAAAGTTTAATCGAGAACAAAAAATACTGCAAGATATTTTAGAGTTTAAGGATATTTTGAAGATTGGTCTCATATAGCCTATTGCTTTCATCAGAAATGTCATAAGCTTAGTAAACAAAAATAGAAACGAATAAAAACGATATGGGTAAAACTTCAAACTCTTCTTCAGTGAATATCTATGCAACGTTTACCAAGCCAGTACTTCTCAGAGAACTATTGCCATTTGGGTTTAGAACTCATTTTCTTTGCTAGTATCATCATCAGTGAACTTCTCTAAACATCACTCACTATAGTAGAATAATCCCATACAGATCTTTAGGAAATATTTCTATATATTTGTTCATATTGATATTTATACAGCACAGACAAATACATTCTCTCAAAGTTTAGCAGAACTATTGTCAAACATCATCAATTCAAAATTTATATAGCAATGATATATAAGATAATATATATATATATTATCTTTTTTAAATATTTTATGTATTTTTGTGTTCATCGGATCATACCTAACTTTTTATTTTATAATTCATACATCACAATAATGAACAGCACACAGAATAATGCCTTCTTTTCTCCATATGCCCTACATCTTTCTCTAAGTATCAACTGACCATCCACCCCCCACCCCCAATAATTTCGTCCACAGACATATGCACAAACACACAGACAAGGAAGAGTGTGGTTGTGTGAGTAAGGTTCAGGTGCCACACTCGTTTGATCACAAGATAACCCTCTTTCTGTGAAAAAACAAGAGAGGATAAGAAGGTTAAAAAAAGGGTGGGATGAAAAGTCATTTGATAACTTTAACAACCATATACAACTAATTACTATTAAATACACTAGCTATTAGAGTAATATGAATAAATAACTCACCAGCCTCCATCTACCTCTTCCAATGGCCTGTCTTTACATCTGGTTGGAGAAAGAGGTGGGTGCCCCCTGCTGGTTGTAGCCGCCCTGGCCATAATCTCCACCCTGGTTGTATCCCTGCTGGCTGTAATCAGGCTGATACCCTCCCTGGGAGCCAGAGTATGGGTCCTGCTGCGCATAGCCCTGCTGACCGTATGTGCCAGGGGCCGGCTGCTTCTCCTGGGCAGGTGGCTGACGCATGAAAGGAGCAACGATACCTGTCTCTTTAAACACGAACCAGATGTTGCCTGCCCACAAGATCAGATTCAAGAAGCCAAAGACCTGAAAGCACATACACATATATAATTATAAACCTACAATAACATTTAATGTGAGCTGTCAGTAAATCGTTTTAATCATTCTGTATTTGCTCGGATTTGGTACATGAAATATTGTGTTTGTACTCTTACAGTGAAGTCAAGGAATAAACCCATCTTTTTGTTTACTGCTGGCCAAGCAATTTTAATACTTTTATTTCACATTGTTTATCCAAGGTCTAAATGACCAAACAATATGTATAATCATAATTTATGGTCACGATCTGAACATAAAAGCTAAAACCTAAATGTAGTTGAAGTAGTGAATATTTTGAAATATTTCTATAAAGCAGCCTATTTACATCAAACTTATTTACATGTAATATCACCTGTTGCTTTATAGACTATAAACAAGACAGCCACAGCTAGAAGAGTTCACTCACCACAGAGGTGTTGAGGCCGGACATGACAGGGTCATGAACCTCACCACAGGAGTTGCCTTGGTCCTTTTCACAGGCTGGAATGAGTTCAACCACCTTCGCTGGGTCTGTGCTTGTCTTCACATCCGCCAAACCCTTCGCCCATGCCGCCGAGCTCACGAGCCACATGAAGGTGAATACACACGTCACAGCAAAATCCTGAAAAGAGGAACCTAATATTTATAGCTGCTCTGATCTCCATGCACCTGATGACAAATCATTACTTATTCATGGTTTATCACCATAAACCAGTAGAGATATAATGGTGTAATGTGTAGCAATCTTTTGTTGCCAATTTATTTAGAAATTACATGTAAATCTGAAAATTATATTTATAAATCTTAAAATGTAATTATCTGAAAAGCTGTAAAAGATTTAAGTGAACTCACGATCATTGGCCCTTTGTTGTTTTCGCGGTACTTCTCAAAGGCAAAGATATAGACGCTAAGAGCTGCCATGGAGTACAGGAAGGCGAAAACCCCAATGGTGACGAAGAACTCAGCAGAAGAAGAGTAGTTACCCGAAAGGACTAAGCGGTCAGTTTGACTTCCCTTGCAGGTTGGAGCATCATAGTAGACTTGATTGAGCCTGAAAAAAAAAGGACTCATTATTTTTTGCCTTACAAAGCTAGTGAATCCCTAAAATCAAAAAAATACATAGTTATTTGTATAATTGTTTTTAAGAGTTATGCTATTTGAAAAAGGGTCATAATAAAATAAAACATCTTCAAATAATTTTAAATATTTAAATTTACACTTTAGTTGGTATTGGCTATACACTGAGGAAGACATGTGAACTGCAATCCGTAAAAATATACATATAAATTTCTACATCATTGTAAAAATATTGAACATGTCATGTACCTGAATGGGTATTCAAATTTGACATCTATTCTTGGGTTGCTCTCTGATCTGTTTTTGCACTCCACACGCATGCGAAAGGAGCCTGAGTAAGTCCCACAGGTGGAAAATGCGAAGATGGCAAACACCTGAAGGCATAAACAAAAAGCACATTATGGTTTCTCAGCTTGAACATCAGGAAAAAAATAGAAAATAGTAGAAAGAGCAACAATGCTGGCCTCTATTAAAGTTAGTTCAAGCACCTGAAATTTTCCTAGAAACTAGGATCTATAAAGATCATCTTTCTATCCTATGTATACAAACGATCCATCCTTGCTATCAATGCAATGCAAGTAAACACACTCGCAAAACAGTAACTCAGAGTAAAGACTCTCTACATTTAGAATGATCATTATATAAATAAGTAAACTGGATTCAGTCACTGGGAGATTATATGAATTATTATTATTATATAATTATATATAATAATAATAATAATAATAATAATAATAATAATAATAATAATAATAATAATATAATTATAATAATAATTATTATTATTATATGCATAGTGGTGTGGGCTGCAGTTAGAGGAGGATTTGAATGAAAAATAGAGATATTAAATATCACAGAGATGGCCATCTGTCACACAGTGGAACTGGAGTCTGGCTGGATAAAGCCTCACATGGTATGATGAGAGATTCAGAGGAGATCACTACAGCAAACAGTGTGAACCAAACCACATGATATCCAACTGAACTAGACAAGTGACAATCAGAACAGATATCAAAATATTGAAATATTGAAGTTTAGTTGCAACGATAGTGAACTAGAGGAAAATTAATTCAACAGCAAAAATGTAAGAATGGAACTGTAACATTAATGTTAATTGTTTATATTCACACAGAACATTTTATCAACCATCTTAGAATTAAATAAGTATGATATCAAACCCATGTGTCAAAATGAATTTGTGTCAAACGTATCAAATGTCATTTTTCAAACAACAAACTGAAGTATAAACTTTAGTTTGAAGTATACATTTATTCATTCAGCCCTTTAAACATTGCATTCAATTAAGCAAATCTAATTTAAAAATATGTATACTACACATGGATTTCTATTTAAATGCCATACAAAGACAATTAGTCTATCAATTAAGTTCTGTCCTTCAATGAACCCTCTCTTAATGTTAATTGATATGCATTCACCCTCATTTCTAAAACAAAAGTCACTACTGAAATTCTACAATTCATAACAGAAAGGATGCCATATAAGCACCACCAGATGTCACTACTATGCCAGTATGTCACTGCCCCTCCCAGCTGCATGAGACCTTGATATGTCAACATATTTCTGTGGCCTTTACGATGGACTCCTACATGGTGTCAGAAAACTGTCAGAAAATCTAATATGATCAACAGAAGTGGGTCTAACTGTTTGCAGTATCACACTGTGAAAGCAGCTGGCAGTGAATCATAAGAGATGACAAAATTATCTAAAAGAGCTAAAGCAAAGCTATACAAACAACATTATATGGGTAATACAAACATACATCTAAATAATTAAACAATGATGGAGAAACACTTACCCACTGCAGGACTTTAATGAAGCCCAGAGGCACTTTCAGCACCCTGAATTGTCCGTTAGCAACTAGCTGTTAACAACAACAACAAAACAATAAATGTATTAATTTCTTATTGAAAAGTAAAGTTAACAGCTGAACCACATGTGACAGGAAAATGAATATCGCCATAAATGATCATGCTTGAGGTAAACAGGTGGCCCATTTATTCCCAAATTTTCTATGAATCATTGGTCATTTTGTGGTAAGACAGTCAATCCCTAGTGTCTTTCCTCTTAGACAGATCTGATATTCAAATCATGGCCAGTTGATCTAAATAGTACCATAGGACACATGCTAAACACTACTACTGGTGAAACTTCATAGAACACCCCGAAGTCAGTTCTTCCACTCTTTCACTGTTTCTTCCTTTTCTCTGCTGAAAAAGACAGTTTAAAGATGTCCCTTTTCAGTTGCATGGGCTCATAAAGAGACTTAAGAGACTTCACAGGGGAGAGCTTAGGTTCGACAGATGGAGGTGAGAAGCAGGGACAAGCCATCCATGGAGCTGTAATGCAATGGCCACTATATACAAATTTAGTATAGATGAGAACTTGCCTGTGCAATGGACAGTGAGGCCAGCAAGCTGTTTGGCTCCACCAAGGTGCACAATAATAATCCATATCTGACAGTGACCTGGGACACCACTGCTGTGCTTAAATATTACACTGTCAGTTCATCTGCTGCACCACTGATAGTAAGGCTTACCTAAGGAAATTCTGTGCCAAGTGAATAGAGAGATGTGATCTCATGCACCCATGTTAATGTATCTAAATGGATGTCTCAGAACGTGTAAGAGGAACTTGAGGACCAGATAGACTGCCATCAGTTCCAACAGGTTGATAACTTTTAATCTTACACTTCTCCATACACACTCATTGCTTCTGCAGCACTACTCTGCCCCCACCCAATATGGTGGATGTCCATGGCGACTATCTCTCTCCTATGGGAAACCACCTCCACAAGGGGCCCTTTCCATGAAAAAAGCCTTATGTCTCCATTGAGCAAGAGCTTTTTTACTTAGGGGACTGACTAAAGGCTGATAACCCACTTCCAAAAGTCTCTCAGTTTGAGCAGACCCTCAAGAACCATAGGGTGGGGTGGCTAGCATTCTCAATTTATCTAGCTTCTTGAGTGAATACACTGCTAGACTCATCGCTGTAATGTTTGCAAGAAGGCTGGAAATGTCCCAAATGGCCTGCACCATTGTGGAGACACACAGGAGGTCAGTTGTCCAATTATATCAGTATCTTGATGCCTCTGGCTATCAGAGGTGACAGCATTTCTTGGCACTAGACAGTGTTTGAAAGGTAGAACTTTGAATTATAGGGCCTCAAAAATATCTGTCACTCAGTGGGAGACTGAGAGCTTAGTGGCATACTGAGCAAGATGGGAGCAGATTTCTCAGTAGTGTGCCAAATACAGCCTAGCAGCAGCCATAGAGACTGTTCTATATGGTTCTGGTTTCATCATAAGTCATGCACATGGTCACAGTCAACCACAACCATGGGGGGAGAGACAGTTTGCAGCATGGTTGCAAGTATATACTTTATTACATTGTGTTAAAATAAAACCTTGGATAACAGTGCAGAAGTCTTCAATTCTTGCTCTATATTGAAAGTCATCAGTGAGTCCATTTCAGTAGATTTTTCCTAAATTAATATTTTTAAATTTCTGACTATATTTTGTTAATTTTTCACTAAAGACAGACATCTAAATGCTAATGCCCCCACTGCAGAATAATAACTTTGCAAAAATGAAGATCTCTTATACAACCTCACCATGTTTAAATAACCTGAATGGAAAAGACAGTCACTTTGTAAATGTTACTGATGTACATTTTATAGTTTCTGGTTGCTGATCATAGCCATTAACAATTGAGCTAGTTACATAGCTAGCTACATAACAGTGTAGATTAAACTTGCTAATTACATTACATTTTTTAATCAGGTAAATAACAGATATCCATGCACTATAAAGTTCACAATCTTATGTCCAATTCTTTCTTTTAATTTAACAATGTAAGATACAACAGGTGTGGTTCTTATCGCCATTGTCATATTTTATGAGATAAACATAAAAACATACTATTAACTGTCCTGCCCACTGGTCCTCCTCCACTCATAAAAAAATATTCAGAGAGTGAGCATGGGCAATTCATGAGTGATTCTGTCTTAGCACTTCTTGTAGTTTGCCTATTTTGAAAACTAGCAGAGCATACTGCTCCACAACTGCACTGGAACTTCAGTAGAACATTAAAAAAATCACTCGTCTCTCAAAACAGGTAATTAGTATTTAAACTGAATTTAAAACATTATGGGTTTAAAAATGTAGACTAAAATGAACATTTGTTGAATCCCTGAAATATGTGGTTGGGCACCTCCCCACCTGCCCCTATAGATGAACCACAGCAGGCATAATACCCTTGTTTAACAGAACAGTAAACACATATTTAGAATCATCCAGGGAGAGCCTTGTATGACAACCCATTACATTTCTCATATTCTCCTCTCCTTCTGGGATTTTGCGAGTGCAGGTGTAATAACTGGAAATTAATGGGGCATTCATACATGCTGGATAAGCAAAGTGTAGATAAGGGACATCCAGTTTCTCTAAAAAAAAGTACTGGCCTACGTAGATGCTTCAGACTGTGAATCAAACAGGTAATATGCACTCGCCTGCCACTTTAATAAGAATATGTATATTCACCCAGTTATCCAATCAGACATGTTTGTGGGCAGAAATGCCTTGTTGATGACAGATGTAAGAGGAGTATGTCAAAAGCGGTTCAAGCTGACAGGAAGTCTAAAGTAACTCAAATACGAGCTCTTTAATACACAGTGAAAAGAAAACCAGTTCATAACACAACTTAAGCTGGATGTGCTTAAACAGTAAAAGAGCACATCAGGTTTACTGCACAGGAAAAATTGGGAAAAACGTCATTTTTTTTAGTCTGTAACCACAGACAGCTATAAGTTCCGAGCCATTGCTCTGAATAAGACCAGGTTTGGGAATTAAAAAGGGTTCTCCATATAGATGCTCAGAATCCTTTCAACTTTTTTAAGCTGAGTGACACGTGTATTTGCAGAGATCCGGTTTGGGCATATAATCCCAAACATTACAGCATGTATTAGTGTTCATAAGTGTTTTCATTTTGTTTTTTCGGTTGCTCAGATCACTGTTTATCACAAAGACAGCCAAATCCAGAGCCATTACACTGAATAACACCTGTGTGCTTCGTTATTTATACTAACACGATGATATATACATGATTATTTAATACTAAACAACAACAACAACATGTTTATTTCCTGATGCTCTGTGACAATCATATATTAAGATAAGGGTGAGGGAGTGACGTCAGAAGGCGCGGCTGAACGCGATGACCAGTCGGAGACTTCCATCATCTGAATCACTAAAATCTTACGACTGACTCAGTCACCTGATTCGTTTTATTATTCCATTTTAATTTGCATTTTCGAATAAATAAATGCAATCGCCTTACATTAGATGTAAGGTACATAAGCCTTACATTCCTCACTGATGATGGATCGATGTGATGAAGGCTCACCATCAGACGTTAAATAAATCAAACGTTGCCTTATTTAATGACGTTTGCAAACAATGTCGTCCAAAAGAAAGAAAGAAAGAAAGAAAGAAAGAAAGAAAGAAAGAAAGAAAGAAAGAAAGAGACAGATGGCTTTGAATGGAAATGATGGTGTCTGATGCTGTGAGTCACAGAAGCGGCTCGGTAAAGTCAGCTGCCATTTTCCACAGCAACCTCTCCAGTTGTAGCTGCATTTAACCCAAGGCCTTTCGTGCGAAGGATTTTGATGCGCTTCTTTTATTATTTAGAATTTACCACTAAACAACATTCACAGATTAACCAGAGATTTTTAAATCACATGCTGGAAAAAAAACATAAATATTAATAAGTATTCAGTCTATGATTTTTTTTTTATTGTAAATAAATAAATAAAAACATATAAATCAGTACAACCTCAGTGATATTGAACAAAAGATACAACTATAATAAACAGCATGATATCATGCATATGCTAATCTAATAAGGTCTAGAAAAACATGACCTAATACACGAATATTAGCTAATAACCCTCGGATGTGTAGAGTATCAGCAGGACATTTCCTCCTCTGTTCAGATTCTGCCATCAATTCACGAGCGCATCTTCAGAACTGCCCAGAATACCTGATTGATCATTCTACTCACTAGATCAGGTCTAAATTCATCTAACTCTGAGATCGTGTTTAGGTTTTTTGTGCTCAGAATGTCCTACCTGGTTTACAATGTCCATCTCGGCTGCTTGCTGTTAGATTAAAGAAATAGAAAATCAGCGGGGGGGTGAAGGCAGCAACCGAAACAGCCTACTCAGGGGAGGGGGGGAGAGCGCATCACCGGAACATCCTATTCCGTCATACGACGGTGAAAGCGGGGTTGCCAGATTAATGTTGTTTTTACCACCCAGATGGAGGGTTGGGATGGTAATGTGCCAGCTCTGTTAAAAAATCATTACATTTGTTTTCTGTATTCTTTGAAACAAATCTGATGGAAGATTAAAAATAAATGTCACATGATCATGGGAATTTCAACATGTTATGCCTCGAACCTTGCACGTGTGGACTAAAGAAAGAAATGTGATGCAGCATCCATGCATCATGTCATTGTGTCACTGAACAGTGCCAGACTGGAGTACCAGAATAGCCTCCATTTATACAGCCAGTTTTATAATAAAAAGTGTTCACCCTAAATGTTTTGCTCCTGTGGTATAAACATTTAATGGGAATATGTATACGCCTGGTCATTTATCCAGTTATCCAGTCAGACATGTCTGTGGGAAGAAACAAATTAAACAAATTAAAACACAGGGTTTAGCTATTGGCTACATTCCTTTGAATAATGGTACACAGCAGTTATAATAAAAAAAAAATAAAGTGTACGTTTTCTTTACAAAACAGTTGTGTCTTTTCTTTCAATTCTGCTCCAATACATGTAGACCGGCGTGTTGTCCACAGGCCTGTTTACAGTTGTTTAAAACGGTAGCTAGAATCTGGCAACCCTAAGAGGAAGGCGTGTTTCGTGCGCAAAGCACAGAACGATGACTCGACCTGCGTCTGTAGAGATGGTGAGCATCATCTCAGACCTTGAAATAAGCTCAGAAAGTCCACTAGTTATATATATATATATATATATATATATATATATATATATATATATATAGTATGCATGTGTGAATATAGCATACATTCATTATTAAATTATTAATATCGATTAATATTATGAGTCTTCACAGGCTCTTCACTTTCTTGTAATATTTTTTTTAATCACTGTTTTGAGTTTTGGGCTTATTTGATTGTTGATGGTATTAAAGGTGATTTTCTCAGCCACATAGTAATATATAATATAATATAATATAATATAATATAATATAATATAATATAATATAATATAATATAATATAATATAATATAATATAATATAATATAATATAATATGAGGTAAAACTGGGACACTGTTCTGAGGGCTAATGATCATGCTACATAATAATAATCAATTAAGGAATAAACTGGACATGAAGTAAAAATGAATCAGCTGTGGAGTCAGTGAAAATCTACTACCTGGACAATAGACTTTTCAAAAATCTTTGATATTTTTAATGTCTTTAGCTCTTACAGTGTTACTGTGATATAGAACAAGTATGTACAGTACATATTTAAATGGCAGAAGAACCGGAACATAATGAGCTACACTGTAGGCAGTAGATTTGAAAGCAGTGCAAATTGTTTGTAAAAGTTGTAAGTGATTATGAACAGTAATATCAACAGAAAACAAAACATTTTTTTAATGAAACGTCTACATCAGTACACAGCTAAATGCATTGAAATGCATACTGATATTCATTATGTGCAGTTCAACTGAATTGCAAAGTAACTTAATTGGTTCAGCTTCAGTAAAGTAACAGTAGTTTTCTTCTGGTCAGGATCGCAGTGGATTGTAGAACACTGGACACAAGGTGGAAATACTTTGAAATGTTAAATATTTCCCTTTTTTTTCAAAGTTTTGGCCTATAGTGCATGCAGAAATTCAAACAGAAAGAAGGAAATTTAGATATCTCTTTGTAATTCATTTCAGGTAACTGTTTCAATGCTGAACCTGCAATTAAACATGGCAACCATTCACATTCAAAGCAAGTCTGACATATGCCAATACAGACATACATACATACATACATACATAAATAAATAAATAGCTAGCTTGAGTTCTGTTCAGAAAAAAATACGTGTAAAGTATTCCTAACTGTGAAGAATAAGTTAAAGAATAAGTCAATTAAGGAAGTTAAAAATCAATTTAAATAAAATAAACAATAACACTGAGCTGTGCTTGGTTCAGATTTGTCTGGTCTCATACACTAAAGATGAGTCAAATAGAAAAGAAGAGTCCAATAAAAACCCACAGCAGAAAAATGTACAGTCATGTACAGTGGGAAATGATGTGCAGAGATATGATCCAAGGATTTCTTATACATAAAGTATTGCTATGTATTAGATAAGCAGCAGAATTTATTTATACCTTTTATGTATTTGTTCAAATATGATACAGAATGTAAAAACATATTTAACAACATATACATTTAAGTTGCCACTTTAGTAGGTACAAATCTTTCACCTTTACACATGTAAATTCGAGTAAGTCATACATCATGTGATGTCAGGCAGACCAGCATTTCTTTCCTCTGTTTATATTGGACTGCAAACTGTACTGGGCATGAATTTAGTGAATGTCCCCTTTACAGCACATCAGTGCCCTTGATATCATCGAGGAACAACGGCATCACCTTAATAACTATAGTTTATACACACTGTCACGTTGACACTTCTGGGATGATAAGGAACCCTGTTTCAAGGCACTTATTGTCACATGGTTCCATGAACAAGACTGTGAGTTTCACTGCTTCAATGAGCTGCACAGACCTTAGAACCCAACCCAGGCTCAGAGTGATGCAGGGGAAAGGCTAGAGCAAGGTTGTGCTCCCCTGCTCTTTGCAAGCATCTTATAGAATTCTTACACTGGCCCACGGAGGTCCAACATACTGCTCAATTGGTGTAGATAGCATGCTGGCAACTCTGTGTATAAATGTTATTCAACATGAAGTCCAGTAAAAAAAAGAGTCTATCTGTGATTCATCTGTATACCTTAAAATACACCATTATATTTAATTTTTAGTAACCAAATGGACCTGTACCTTGATTGTATAACCTGCAGCTTCAAACCTCTGCCTGTCTGTCAGAATCTAAGAGGCCTGCCTGCTTCCTTGACTCTCCACCCATTATATTTCTGACTGTTTTTTTGGATGTGACAGTCAGAAGGAGGTAACACATGTCATCTCATCAGCAAGCTCATCCTCATCATGGCTCCTGACAAGTTCCTCATCACTGTAGAGCCCTCCCAAGTCTGTGTGATTGAGGAAGTCGCCTCCAGAGCTCCCTGTGCTGCCTCGACCTAGCAGGTCACTGGCTGCACTCTCCATTTCATCTATGGTCATGTGACAGGCATCTGCAATCTCCCGCTTGGCAAAGGCAACAAACTTGGGGTCCTTTGCATACAGGCCAAGGCCCTCGGATATTAGTACCTGAGGAAAGGCATTTACATTTTAGAATATATTACATATAACACCTGAATAATGTAAACAGCTCCAACAGGCCCTGCTGTGAAAACTGTTTGTCTTTCACACAAATCAGCTCCAAATAATGAACAGCTTACACACACAACTGTGTCTGAGCACAACAAGCTTGATTATTGAGTGATGACAATATGTACTTAATATCACATCAATGAGTCTGCTGCAAACAAAAAAATATTTACCTAGCACATTTCAAGAGATTAGAAGAAAAGTTTTTGATATCTAACAGAGAATAGCTAAGACAACTTTTTTCTAATGAACAATTGGATCACTGAGCAGTAATGAATCCTCAATAAGCATTAGCTATCACACTAAAATGACTGGAGGAGTGCAATTTAAAATCTTTTTCTTATTTTTATATTTCACAGTCGGAAAATAGATAAGATCAGAAATATAGTACTGTATATTTATAATGGTGTTGACTTTCTCAGGTCTTACCGCCTCCACCAGGCTGTCAGCACTGCCTCTCTTCTCGCTGTAGTGCGGGCTGAGTTGTGTGGGCACTCTCAGGGTGGTGTAGGCCCTGTAAGGCTGACCCGTTCGCCCTGCCACAGGCACACTTGTATCATCCTCTGCCTTCTTTTCCCAAAGGCCCACGCTACTTGTGCCAGCTGACCTCTCATCCTCCACTAGTATGAGGGGGGCATAAAGAAGACGACTGCGGCGGGGGCTGGGGTTTGCCCAGGAGGCCGTGGAGCCTGTGGAAGAACGGCTGCTGCTGCGGCGTGAGTCATAACTGCCATATGCCTGAGGGGAACGATAGAAAGAGAGAGGAAGGGAGACAAAGAAAGACATGATAATAAAGAGGTAATTTTGCCTTGGAGTGCCTTGTATTATTAATTTGACATGCTAGGGCTGCACAGTTGATGTAATAGGAATCACATGTTTTGGGTTAGCACTATTTCACTGTTTTTTTCTCTTATGCATGCGTGACTAGCTATATGCGTAGGACAAGCCTTTTCAGGATGTCCCTATTGCTCTGCCTACAATTTTCACTCCTGATTCTTTGAACAATTTTGTAGGAACCTGTTTGTATATTTATTAAATTCCTACATGACTATAGAAGATTGTCGCAACATTTTTCCTAGCAGATGATTATGGATGACGGCTTGTCCAAATTTTGTATTACTGATTTAATGGCAATCGCTGAAATTCTCAACAAAAATACCTGCTATTTAGTGTAGAACTGTAATCATATTACTATTCCATGAATGCAGTGTGTCCTCCCAAAGATAAAAGAAAACCAGCAAATAATATAATCTATCTGTTTAGGATAAATTAATTTTTCCTGCTACAAGCAGTCATCAATTATAGGTCATTTTTGTAATTAAGAATAATTGTCCCCTTTCTTTTCTCATGCTTCAGGTGTGTGTATAAGCTAATGTGGTACAATGTCTATGATTCTTGGTCACAGAGGAATTGTAAGACTGTGTTTTGTACAATCGTTGCAAGAGTGCAAAAGCTGTGAAAGAGTGGAAGCTCTTCTTGGATCAAACTGCACAGATAAACAAATCAAGTTGATGATTTTAATAATTGTTGTGCATCCCTATATCCTGACACTATGCAGATCTCAGAAACAGAACATACACAATATAAAAATGTAAGCAAAATATTTAATATTTATTATCTCATACAGGAGGAGGTACCTGTGAACGTGCTCTACATGGTGGAAAATTTTGGTGGTAGGTGCCTGGAATGGGGAGATCATCACTGCTCCCCTGTCTTCTCAGACACTGGATGGTAAATGATGACTTCCGGACTGAGAGAGACGGAAAATAAGCACTTTTTAAGACAATGTCCACATTGCTTCATGTCAAGATTTGACATTGTGTGGGAATGCTGGATTTTCAGTCACTTAAAATAGAATGAAAGAAGTATTTTCTCACACATACATTACAGCACAGTGAAATGATTTTCTTCAAATGTCCCAGCTTGTTAGGAAGTTGGGGTCATAGCATATGGTCAATTGTGATACAGCACCCATTGAGCAGAGAGGAGTAGGGGCCATGCTCAAGGGCCTGACATTGGCAGCTTGAACCCTGACTAGCTGATCAACAACCCTGAGCCTTAACCACTTGAGCCATCACTACTCTAACCGGCACTTCTTGCCTCTCAAGAAATTACTTTTCTTCTGCCTTTTTGTCCTCATTCACACTTTCAGCTCTGTCTGAACTTTACCTTTTATGGAGTTTTGTGGTTATCACTATATGAAATTCACCAACGTTAGCATTATAGCAAGGTCCTTCAGTCTTATCCAGAAAGGGCTGGTGTAGCTGCAGATTTACTGTCCATCCAAGCAGGAGCCACACATCATTTCACTTGTTTAATCAATTCATCTTAGTCTCTAATTAACTATCAAGTGAGTCTCCAATTTGGCTGTAGTGAATACCTATAGCCACACTGGCCTTTGTAGATATGATTAAACACCCCAGTTTAAACGTCCCTTTTGTAATCAAGGAATTTTATATAACTAGACTTTTTCATACATATTAGTTAAATATGGCTGATGTAGAGATATGCTTGATTACTGTTTATTTACAAAGTGCACCTACATTTTTCAGCCTTATCACAGAGAGGTGAGGTGAATAACCCTGATTGTCTCATTGTAGTGGCACCTGACAAGGGGTGTAATATATTAGGCAGCAAGTGGACAGTCAGTTCTCAAAGCATTTGAAACGGGTAAAAATGGGAAGCATAAGGATCTGAGCAAGTTTGACAAGGGCCAAATTGTGATAGCAAAAATTGCTTAGAAATGGTTTTAGGAACATAACAAAGTTTATGGCCTTCAAATTTCCCAGATCGAGCATCTGTGGTATGTGTAGGACAAACAAGTCTAATCCATAAAGGCCCCACCTCACAACTTACACGACTTAAAGGATCTGCTGTTATTTACTTAGTGGCAGATACTATAGATAATTCAGAAGTCGTATGTCTAGAGTCTATGCCTCAACGAGTCAGAAATGTTTAGGCAGCACATGGGGGACCTACACAATATTGGGCAGGTGGTTCTAATGTAATGGCTGATCAGCGTATACTTAATAAAGTGGCCACTGAGTGTGAATATATATATTATTAAAAAGTAATTTAATGCCTTGTAATAAAAACTGTGATACTAAGTTGAAAATATATGATAATGGGTATCATATAACAGATTTGTGTTAACATTCTCACCTTACTGCAATGCTCAGAGGGAGGATTAACTGAAAGGGCAAGTATATGCACAGAGAGACAGAGTAACAGGGATTATTGATTGTACCGGTGGGGGTTGCAGGCAAGAGTCGTCTTCTGGCTGACCTTCTGGCCTCACCATAACTGCTGCCATACTGATTACTGTAGGCAGGCTGTCCATCATACCCATGAGCTCGATGGCTAGAATGAATGGGGACTTCATCTGGGTAGCCATGCCTGAGGAGGAATTAAATGGAAAATAATTCTGAAGGACACAGTCATAGATCAAAAGAACACAGATGTCTTTTGTTTCACAGAATTTGGGTCATTGCTGTCATTTTGGTAAAATACTTCAACAAGAATAACACTAGGTGGTAGTAGGTAGTGTTGCTCCCTCACAGCTCAATTGTTCAATCTTGAGCTCAAGATTCTGTACATGTTCATGTGGGTTTCCTGTGGGCTTGGTGGTTTCCATTTCCCAAAGAAATGAGTGCAGGTGTATTGGCTATACTAAAATTATCAGTGATTGCCAGACCTGTCTCAGGATAAACTTTGGATACACTGTCACCCTGATATATGGTTACTGAAGATAAATGAATGAATGAACGAATGAGCGATCAAAAAAACAAAAAAAACAATAAACAAACGAATGATCATATGAATGATCAAATGAATAAGTGAATGAACATCAGTAAATCTGGCTTTATTCTATTCTTTAGTTTTGCCTTCCTAATTATTTACTCAGTATAAATTTAACATGATAATTTTACATTCCTAGCTGAAGGAATTTTCTGCTGCTGATGCAACTATTATTATTATATTATCTACTATTTCTGTTGTTTCTATGATCCGTTTTCATCTCAGTGTTATGTACTTTTACCCAACTGTTCTTACTGCATGCGTTGGTGTACACTATGAGAGGATTATTTGTCAGTTATATACTGTTGGACTATGAAAAGCAAACTTTTGAGAAACTGGGCTATATAGATTTAACATTTATTATTATTAATATAATGCTGCAGGGGAGGAGTTTGATTTTAACCCACACACCCACACTAGTACATCTTACAATATGCTATTTTTACACTTTAGAGTGTATTATGCCGTTTACACTACAGTACATTTCCATCAAGATACAGAGTGTAGGAGGGAAGAAGAAGACCTGTCTCTGGGTGCTATGACCTCCTCGTCCTCTTCCCTCCTGTAGAAAATCTGCTCCCGATGGTACCCCTCCTCTCCATCCACACTTCGTGAGAGAGAAGAGCCAAAGTGGTCCACTGACTCTCTCCTGAGGTGGGTGAAGCCACACAATGTCATGACATATAACAAAGAAACAGTGGCTAAAGTTGTCAGGTGAATTCTGGACTTACCGCGGATGCTTGTAATATGAAACTCTATTAAGGAACAGATAAAATCATTAAGAGAAATGATTACAGCGGAAATAGTACATGGCACAATAAAGAGTGATTAATCACACAGAGATTGTGAACATCTAAAACATGCTATAAATGCAATACATATAAATATGTAGCTCTGTAACGGTCAGTGGTTTGTCCACTGTTTTTTTTAAACTTCTTCCTTTTTTTTTAGTAGATGACAAGAAATAATATTTGAAGGCTTGTGCTGATAATTAACCTAGCTTCTAGCTACTGCAATAAATGATAGTTTTGCGAATATGATGTCTTTGTTATTATGCACTGCAAAAATGGATCATGTTCATTATTTATTTAAAAAATGTGTGCTTTCAGGGCAATACAGGGCAGAGATTTATTTATAATAATGACAACATTTTTTTCACTTACAACCAAAAATATAAAGCATCAAATCTGACCAAAAATAGATCAGATAATACTATGATAATGTTTGTGTTTTGATCTCAGAGTTCTTCTACTTGAGCCAGAAAACTATGATTGATTGGTAACATGGATTGCCTTTGAATGATCACATCAATGTCCACACTGTAAGACTGTAACAGTGTTTCTGACCTCTTTGATGGCTGGTCAATCACACCATTCTTGTGCTGGAAATAGAGGGAGGAGCGTCTGTTTTCTCCTCTTCTAAATTTCTCCTGCTCTAGGATGCCACTGCCATTTGGTGTTCTGGTTAGTGAATTCCTGTGACTTAGACCTCCATTGGAGAAGCCTTCTCCAGACACAGCAGCGGATGAACCCGTCGGCGTGGAGACCACAGAGGACCGGTGGTCTGAGGACTCAGCGTTGACAACATAGCCATTGTCATTCTAGCAGAGCAGAGACAGATGGTTCTATGTATGATGGTAATAATAATACTATTAATAATAATAATAATAATAATAATAATAATAATAATAATAATAATAATAATAATAATAATGTTCAATCGTATACAACAATCTTTTCTACACATCCTTAATCCTGTTCTCTATTCATAGACTCATGAAATAATATTTTAGGTCAAAATCAGATGTAATATTGACCTAAAAACACTATGCTGAGGGGGAAAAATTTTCATTTAAAGATTCCAGTCCAACTGTGGTGCAGCATCATAGACACTGTGACAGCCAGAATCTATCTATCGATTAGGGCTTATGACCATTTTACATTTACATCTGGCACCAACATGTTAGTAGCAGATGTTTTCAGCAATTTGTGCTACAGTAGATCTGTGGGATTGGACCAGATGGTTTAGTTTTTGTTCCCCTTGCACATCAGTGTGCCTTGGGTGGTCATGACCCTGTTTCTGATTCACCGCTTGTCTTTCCTTTTGCCACTTTTGGTGGGTACTAACCACGGTATAACAGGAACACTCCACAAGACCTGTTTTAGAGATGCTCTGACCCATTTGTCTAGCCATCACAATTTGGCCCTGAGATCCTTACACTTGGTGATCACACGCATCAGTAAGAACTGACTGTTCACTTGCTGCCTAATATACTGCCCCTTGACAGTTGCCATTGTAACGAGAAAAGGAGATAATCAACAATATTTACACTGTCTCTGATTTTAATTTTTTATGTACAGTGTATATAAAAGACTGATGAAGATGTGTGTTCTACAGATACCTCATTCTCTTCTTGTTCTTCCTCCAGGTCCTCCTCTTCCTCCTCGAGGTCTGCATTCATGGCCAGGCGAATCTCTGGCCCAAGATCCTGCAGGGTGCGCAGACCCGCCTGACACAGATGCAAGTGGAGAAAAGAGGTCCACAGTATATATGCTGCACAAGCTCTGAACACACACACTTTTTATATCTGTACTTTCAAATTACATTGGTTATTTTTCTGTGTGGTTTATATCTGTTTGCTGTTTTTCCTGCAGGGATAACAGAAATCAAATAAAGACCAGGTTTATATATGGAAATGTTAAAATGGCTGATACCTGGCAGTTTGAGATGTTTTTCTTGCTGTTTCTTTTATTCAAATAAATAACATTAAATAAAGTATAAATAAAAACCTAAATTAAAAACGTAAACCTAAAGTAATAAAGATGATTCTGAACATAAAACATAGCAGCTGTGAACGTTAAACCGCCCGGAGTGAATGTATCTGTGTTTTGTTTGTCTATATCACAATCAATTCAATCACTGCCAAGGTGACAGTTTAATAGGAACAGTGTACAATCCAAAACAAAGTCAGAATAACAAGCAAGGGTCACGTAATCTACAACCAACAATGTAACAAAACCCACATGGCAACATAAACAAAACATTAAAACAAATTTTTTGGGGGAGGTTTTATATGTATCTAATGTTTTTTGAAGTTTTATATGTCTCAGCATTAGTGATTGAAAACAGGTCAGGGTGAAAAAATCTCCAAGGAGCAAAATAGGTTAGACATGTACCTGTAGAGCTGATGGCCTTTTGGGGTCTGGGTCTCCCAGACCCACTTTCTCCTTTCTCTTACGGAACTTCCTGAAGTAATCCTGAATCAGAAATGTGGCATAAAACTTACCCACAGTCACCTCCTCCTCTATAAACCACACAGTGACAGAGTGAGAAAAAGAAAAAGGAAAAATCAGCATACCAAAAAGGGAAAGTGAAATGAATTATGCAAAGACAGATGAATGGAATGATTAAGGTTAGTTTAATAGAAGGATAAAGCCTAGCAAAAAAATTTGGGGTAATCCACATTAGCACATCTAAAGCAGTAGAATGCTTCTCATGAAATAGCTAATCAATTCATTTCAATTCAGTTCAGTTCATTTAAAGCATTCATAGTACACCAACGGCATTCAAATATGAAACCATGCCTATAAAATGCTCCAAAAATAAAATGGGATAAAAATAAAAAGTAGAAAAAAGATGATTTCACAAAATCTGAAAAAGTCTCCAGAGCACTATTGGAATCATAAGCCTCAAAGCAGCCTTTAAGCACAAAGCAAAATCATGGCATTTCTTCTCACCAGCAGGAGGAGGAATAACCTCATCAAGGATTTTGGGTTTTGTGCGCTTCCAGATTTTCTTAATGATGATCCTCAGCTCCAAATTCTCCTGGTCTGGGTGACCTGAGGACAAAGCAGTGGGTCTAAGTATTGATCCGGATTTGGCTCGAATGTAAACACGGTTGGTTAAAGTGAATTCATTCCCCTCAATGTGTTGATTTTCATTACATGACCTTCTTGAGCACAACATGATCTAAATGTCCAAACCCGTTCAGTGGGGTTACTGAGTTGAACATGGTCAAGAGACTTCTTTAATACTAAACACCAATTCATTTCTGAACAGCTTGTCAGTTGCTCTGCTTATGTGTGTGTTTTTTGTCTCTTTATAAGAACCAAATATACCAGTTTTATAGCACCTTTGGGACATTTAGCAAGACAATACGTTGCTTTTCTATTAAAAATGATTAAAAAAATTAAAAGCCATTAGTGAGGCTATGGTACTAACCTTCAGTTTTAATCTTCAGGGCAGTTCTGACTAGGGCAAACAGAGTAGCATTGAAGGTCACTGTGCCATCCGAGTTCAGGGGCATGTTCATAGCAACCAGTCTCTATCAGAGAAATATATAAAGAGTACAGCATGATCGAGTATGTGACAGTAAGAGCTAGCAAGCATCATTTTAATTATACAGTATATGTATTTATATGCTATGAATATGTGAAGGTATGATACATGCTTGAAAGAAGAGTCCCTTTATTGTGATCTATGGATCACTAACAGTTCTAGCTTTCTAAAGGGGTTCTATGAGTGCAACATGAAACCATTTCTGTTTTGAGAGTATTTTTATGTTTAAAACATGGAAGATGAAAAATACAACACTGTGCATATTGTATGTCTGTGCTTTTTTTAGTTTGTGTGTGTGTATATAAGAGAGTGAGAGCGAGTGAGTGTGCAGTACCTTGCAGGCCACACGGTGGGGACAAAGTTTTCCAAATCCCAGAGGAGGTTGGATCCTCCTAAGCAGAGCCACCACATCCAAGTGCTTTATTCGACCCCTGTGTTAACACAGACAAATATTTTCACTCTCTCTCACAAACATACACACACACACACACATTGTACACATGACTCTTAAAAGACAGAGAAATTGATCTTACTTGGCTTCTGGATCATACTCTGACCAAATCCTTTTGAACTCATCAAGATGATGTGGCCCCAGAATTGACCAATCACGTGTCAAGTAGTCAAAATTGTCCATGATGACAGCAACAAACAAATTAATAATCTGAGAAGTGGAAAATAAAAAGTTATGATGAGTGGCATATCAAGAAGGCTTTATTACAGAGTAATTAACATGTCTACAGATTTTTACAAATGAACACTGTACATGCTGATTTGCCAGTTTATTAGGTTCAACCAATTATCTGGGACTTCAGTAATGAATTCATTATGCTGGGCAAATGAAATTTATTTAGTATTGTCAAGGTGCGTGAGATAAGATAAAGCATAAAAATTATAATCATGCCATCAAGTATTGTGATATGTTACATGATATGTATCATAATATACCCCCCCAAAAGTATTGGAACAATAAGGCCAATTCCTTTTTTTTGTTTTGTTTTTTTCTTATTCACTGAAGAAATTTCAGTTTGAAATTATATGAGATGATAAATAATCAGATCAACTTTATAAGCATTAATATAGAGGCCATTCCACAAGATGTAAAGCACTCAGCAGCAAGAATCAGAAGACCAGACTGGGATTAACAAAGAAATCCAGACACAAACATTCTGGAACCAAAAATGATCCAAAGTCATGGAAAGTGTGGAGAAAGGAAGGATCTGGTCATGATACAATACATACAAGTTCATCTGTAAAGCATGGTGGTGGTATGAGATTGCATAGCTGTTTCTGGAGCAAGCTCACCAATTTTTATTGATGATGTAACTCATGGTGGTAACAGCAGAATGAAGTCACAAGTTTAGAGGAACTTCATCATGTGGCAAGACAATGACCCAGATCATCACCGAAAAAGAAATCTGACTCCATTGGCTAAACTCATTCAGGGGATGTACTACAGAATTTTCTATATACTAAGTCTAATTCTCAATGTAAACGTTTATCAATAGACACATTTTAAGATTTCACAGTTTCTAATGGTCAGTTTCTCTTGGAAAAGTGGCTGGAAAAACCACAATACAAATCATATGAGAACCTCATTAGGTCTCCAGCATCCCTCTGGTAATAATGTTAATAATGTGATGCTTAAAACTGTCTCATTTACTAGCACAACCCTAATATTTTACCCAGGTATTTGTGGTTTATTCAGAACAAACCCATTTTCAAGACACATTCGAGTTAATAAAATAAAAGATTTTAAAAAGAGCTTTGTGTTACCAAGAAAGCGCAGAGCATGAAGAAGCTAATGAAGTAAATGATGGCAAAATTGCTGCCACATGTGAATTCCTCTCCAGGCTCAAAGTCTGACTCTGCATCACAGCGCTTCCCTGGAAGACAGGCCAACATGATCTCCTGCCACGCTTCACCTGTAGCACATCTACATAGTGCACACACACACACACACACACACACACAAAGAGAAGCAGACTGCTAACTACAGGGGTATACTATCAAAGCAAAAAAGAAGACATAAATATTTGAATGTTAAAAGCTTCTTAATCTGCATTGTGCCTTTATTACAATACATATATTAATGCTTTCTCACCTGAAGAGCAACAACACTGCCTGGGGAAACGTCTGGAAGTTGTTATTACGGTTGATTGGTGTGTGGGCTTGCAAAGCAATCTTCCCAAAAGTCTACGAGAGAAAGACCATCAGATAAGCATTTGTGCCCCTGAAATACAGACAGAGCAGTAGGTTTATGTCTATCTATACAATGTTTATTATCTCAAGCATATATCTATTAAGACTACTCTGAATTAGTTATCTTTGCCCCACCCACCTGCATACCAATCACAGCGTAGATAAAGAAGATCATGGCAATGAGTAGAGCTACATAAGGCAAGGCCTTTGGGACAAGTAGAACAAAAGATATTACTTTTGTGTAAAAAAAAAAAAAAAAAATTGTGTTAATAATCAGACATGAGTTGTGTGTGAGGTTCTCTGACCTGGAGAGATTTCACAAAAGTCCAGAGCAGGGTGCGAATGCCCTCCCCCTTGCTAAGCAGCTTAACCAATCGCATTACACGGAACAGACGGAAGAAGGTGATTGACACCCGAGAACTGTCCTCTGAACTCTGTGGAGAAGTCAAAATTTGTAGAAAACCAGAATTGGATACAGTGGAATACATAACATGCTTAAAAGATAAGGTTCTGGCCACTAACCAGGTATACAAAAATCCACTTGTAGAGATAAAGATGCTGATAGTCTTGTACATATACCATAGTATGTCTGAATACTCAGATCTAATTGGTTGGATGGTGATGTTGAATACACAGGCAATTCCATTCAGTTTAATGACCATTATACTGCCATGTAACCATAGTAACATGCATTTATGGTTTCATATGACACAGCACAGATGCAGGTAATTCATATACACATCATTTCTCTCTAATTGCACTGTAAAATGAGTTTCACATGCCTGGTGTAGATGATACCACTATGCACTACAGTTTGGTATATAGAAAGAGAAGTTATACACCTTCCACATTTAATGAACCAGAATGAGCTGAGAGACTCACACTAAACTCTGTCACCACAATGTCCACCACACTCCCGACCACAATCAGAGCATCAAAGGAGTTCCAAGCATCAGTAAAATAGTGCTGCAGCCAAGACAGTTACAGCTTGTCAGAAAGACAAGTATGACATAAACTGATCAAGTACACTGATAAAGGTATCAAGGTGTAAAGTTAAATAAACATGATAGATAAGAAAAAGAACCTTGAGTCTGAGGGCCAACAACTTGACAATCATCTCCACAGTGAAGAGGCCTGTAAAGACCATGTTGAGGATGTCCATGACGTAGCTGAAGAGTTTGGACTGGTCATAATGCTGAAAAGGCATGACCAGACAGAGCATTTATAGACAACTGAGACACACCTTTAAAGAATTATGTCTAAAACTGTACAATTAGATATGTACTAGCCTTTATTTATATCTAAATATATAGTTAACATAACTAAACTGGAAACAAATTTCACCAAAACTAATAAATCTGGTAAATGACTAAATAAAATAAGTAATTAAACAAATTGTTGACTAAACAAAATGATAGTAATTAATGCCAATTATTCAAGCTATTTTTATTTGTGTTATGAATATGTAAAGGTTAACTACAATATATTTCTCGTTAAATGTCCTATGGTTCACCTGGACAGCCAAAGTGACTGTGTTGAGGAGAATCAACACAAACATGATGTACTCAAACCCTGTGGAGTTGATCATTAACCAGAATTTATACTGCACTGGGTTCTTTGGGATGTACAGCTTCAGTGGCTGTGCTTTCAGAGCAAATTCCACACACTGTCTCTGTATGAATAAGAAAGATAGAAACAGCCAACATGAAAGTGGCACGACGTAGGTACGATGCAGAATAGGCTGAAAAACATTCCAGTTCTTACCTGGTTCTTGTCCAGCTCACAGTTCTTAAACTCAGCCTCTCCTTGCTCCCGGAAAGTGATGATGACGAAACCCACAAAGATGTTCATCATGAAGAAAGCAATGATGATGATGTAGACAATGAAGAAGACTGAGATTTCCACATGAGAGTTGTAGATAGGGCCGTGGTTCTCTGAGTTGGCATCGATAGCCTTGTAGAGAAGCCTGAGACAGAAGAGGGAAAGAACAGAAGAGAGCATTTTCAACACAAGACAAGATGTCCAGTCACCTTTGAACCGTGATGTAACACCATGATCAGGTGACTTACGCGGGCCAGCCCTCGAAGGTGGACACAGTGAACAGGGCCATCATGCCCATCAGCACGTTGTCAAAGTTAAAATCGCTGTTGTGCCAGATGCGCTGCCGTACTAAGGGGTGATTCACATCACCATCTCTATAGATCACGAATGTGCCTCTATGTCACACACACACACACATACACACTTTGACAGCAAAACTCAATAAAAGCATAATGACATTTCATAAAGTCCACACAGATAATCGCCTATAAATTCAAGATTTGCATTTAAATCACTCACTTGCACTGCTCGGGTGTGTGCTTTGCCTCGTCTGTGCAGCGATAAAATTTGCCCTGCGATATGAGACACGATATTTCATTCTTATGAGATCAACTTCCCCTACTGTTCTAACCCTCAGTTTCTGCTTACTTCATTAACCTAGGTCATCTTTTATAGCAATATACTTGTAAAATGTATTGTACAATGAGTGGCTAATAAATCACATTGTTGTCTCAATAAATGTCTCAATCTAAACAGAATGGAAAGAGGCACCTGTTCACATGCTCAGTCATCCTATGTATGGCGTGTGTGTGTTTGTGTGTGGGCGCAGGTGTGAAGATGGTGGTGATGCAAGAGGACTACCATCCACTTTTGTTTAAAATCATTTTAACACAGCTGAGAGCACATCGACGCCATAAAAGCGACGGCACTAAAACATTTTTCATAATGTTCAAATTAAAATCGAAGCCATGGGAAGATCAGATCCTGTGAAACGGATGCTGAGCTTCACTGAGAGAATAATAAAAGTTTAAGCATGAGAGGATATACCCGTTTAATAATAATGTTCAATAATGTTTCTAATTTACAGTTCTTCACGTTACAATGAAATCAATCTCTCATTTATTTCTCTTGTGGCATTTCTACAGTGAATACCAGGTGCTGCTCCTTCTGTTAAACGTAAATAAAAAAGTTCTCGTGAGCTTCTCGTGAGCACGCTGTATCTCTCTACCATTGTGCCTTTTAGAGGGGTGATGTACGATCTTTTTAACACACTTGTTACTGACTACCATTTCTCTCTATATCACTGTATACTCTAATGATTTACACTCTCAACTAGACGAGCATAAAAAGCTTGCTTTACAGTCTGTTTCCCCTCAAGGATTCTTCTCATATTGTTTCAGTGAGTATTTCCTTGTCACAGTTGCCTCTGGCTTGATTATCAGGGATCTAAATTGATCTATATATCCAGAGGTATTAAGCTAATGCTATAAGCACTATACAAACAAAACTGAACTGAATTGAAGTTTTTAAAATTGATATAACCTCTTCTATGCCAAACTGACAAAATGCATCAAGTCACATTAAAGCTGCATAAATGTTTACGAAAAGGAAAGTAGCCAATTATTAGTTAATAGATCGGTATGCCTAATAAGAGCACTCAGACTGTCATTTCAATGCTGTTTAAAATAGTATGAAGAAGTGAAATGTTGCATGTTTTCTTCAGGAGTTTTATGTGTAGTGTTTGATCGCTTCAACAGGAATAGTTCAATGATCTCAACTATAAAAAATGACAATTTCAAACAAACCAGCCAGGAAGCATGTGCAATAACTCTCAATAAGATATTGATAAATCACTCTGTGTTCTTACGAGAAAGTGTGCCAAGGACATAATTCATGATCACACAAGTAGATTCAAACAGTGCATGGGGGTTTACAATATAATTAGCAAAACTGAAACATGCTGCTTGTATGACTGATGTCACAGAGAAGACATACAGACAGAAAGTAGTGAATTATAGAATACCTTAAAGAGTTGAACACCGATGCATGCAAACATGAACTGAAGCAGAGCAGTAACAATCATAATATTCCCAATGGTCCGTATAGCCACGAACACACACTGGACCACATGCTGGAGAAACACAGAGATTAGAAAGTGCCGCACTGTATAAAACATGTAAACATACACATACACCCTGGTACCTTTAGACCTTTGGCTCTGTTGATGGCTCGGAGGGGTCTGAGCACTCGCAGCACTCTCAGGATCTTCACTACAGAGATCGCACTTGAGCTGAGATGGGAAAAGAGACGATGGAAAGAGAGATGGAAGTGTGTACTTAGGCTGTGTGCCTTATGTGTATGTGAAAAAGCTTTAATATTGGTACAGGTAGGTATTAGATTGATCATTTTAACATCGTATCATTCATGTTAATGCATAATTTATTTCATTTCAGTAGTATTAAAATTAAAATCATAACCACATTAAGTAAAATGTTCTCTTTGTCCACCAGAGGGCTCTATATATCCACTTAGACACAGAACAACTCCTGGTCATATTTTAACAAAATGCAACACATCAGCAGAGAAAGAGAGAAAATGCGTGCATTTCAATAGTATCAGACATCAGACATTTAAATGAATTTTAATGACGTTAGATGAACTATGTTGAGTTAGACTCACTGTAGGAAGAAGGAAACCAGAGACACACTGACAACCAGAAGATCCAACAGATTAAACCAGTTCCTACAGAATGAGCCCTGATGCAAAAACGCCCCATAGACCGTCATCTGCAGGGAGAAGGAGTGGAAGAAGAAGACACATTTAACAGCTGAGCCTTATGTAAACTGTACATTTTAAGCGTTTTAAATATAATGTGAGTTACTGCAATGTGTAATTTGGTCTCAAAAAATGTTGCTTAGAAAGTACCAGATTTTTATAAAGTATTTGTTATTTTCTACTTCTCTGTTTACACCTAAAACTGTATATACTGTCTATACAGTACATGTAAACCAACTGTGTACAATATAAACCAGTGATGATTTGGTACCTTGAGAAGAATTTCTACTGTGAATATGGAGGTGAAAGCATAATCAGCATAGCCCAGGACCTGATCAAATCAAACAGACCAAGACCATTCAGAAGTCAGGAAGACAGAGAGACGGAGAGTAAAACACAGACAGATGTAGATATGACGTGTCTGTAATTAAGCAATGGCACGTGGCATCCCTCTCCATCTGACGAGCTCAGAGGTGACTGATTGCATGGTGTAGGATAACACTTCCTCAGCTGGCATGAAGAATAACATCCAACATGCCAATCAGGACATCTGCAGTGTGTGTGTAATGTGTGTGTTTGGGCACTTGACTCTAACAAGGCCACTGTGTGCATTTACATGGATTTGTATTAATTCCTCTGAGAGCTATTTAAAAAAAAAGGTTTCTGTATGTCTAATGATTATTTATAAAATCATGTGTACCTTACATAAAAATAAATATTTTTAGACTAGGTTTAATGCCAATTTTTCTCAATATTTCTGTACATTTGTTTAAATCCTGATGCAAAGTAAAGACACAGAGGTTTTGTGCACCTGCAGTAGACTCAATAAGTTCATAATTCCTTATGCATGTTTCCCAGTGTCTGAAATTCACATGCTTAATCATGTGAAGTAAAGTTATAGCCAAAATTACATCACAGGGAGCCTAAAGGTCTAAAGGGACCTCTCTGGGTTCAGGCTACTCTCTAAGTACATTGTTAATGGTGCTTAATTAAAAAGGTGGAGAAAAGGTTTTATTTCCTCCAAGCCTAGAAAAATGAGTTCATACATACTGTATGCTACATATGGGATTTTTCCCACAGCCTATTCAAAAACAAAAATGGGCCCATACTAAACCAGTCGCAGTTAGTGAAAGCAACCAGATCCTCATTACAATGCAACAAATCCTTTACTATTAAATTTACTTTAAAATATTAGTAAATTCGGTGTATTAAATTCACCAAGTGCTTGGTGACATTATAACATTGTTCCTAAATCAGCGACAACAAAACTTATCTAACAAGTCATGTGTGTACGAACAGAGCAACAACAAACCAAGCTGCTGGAGAGTGCCTGGTTCCTGGTGGAGTTTCATATAGAGTTTTGTCCCAATTCACAAAAATATGCTGGTAGGTGCATTAACAACCAGGACAGAGTGCTTACTGAAGATGAATGAATGGAATACCAATAGCGTTTCAGGAACCGTAGATTTAGTTTTTAGCTCTGTGTGTGTGTATGTGTTTGGTGACTCACATTATTCCTGAAGGAGTGTGCTCTGATTGGGTCCTCAGCAGCCAGAGAGATACTACTGAGGATGATGAATACCAGGATCAGATTAGTAAAAATGTGATGATTGATCACAGTATGACAGCCTACTCTTATTCTAGAGAGAGAGAGAGAGAGAGAGAGAGAGGACAGGAACTGTCAAAATCATGACAGTTATAATGTATCATATACATGCACCATTCACTTTAATAGGAACACCTGTACACTTGCTCATTCATACAGTTAGTGCTCATTCAATGAGCCAATTATGCAGCAGCAGTACAAAATCATGCAGATACAGGTGAAGAGCTTCACATCAATTCGTCAGAATGGAGTAAAATGTGATCTCATTGACTTGGCACGGTTGTTGGTGCCTTGGTATGTTTTTGTTTGTGAGAGCATGTTTCTCAGGCTTACAGGTTGGTCTTGCTGAGGCAGAAGAAAGCACTGCCTTCTGGAATTGGCACAACTTTTTCTTTAGGAGGAGTAAAATCAGCTACATTCAGCTGAGTCCCTCCTTCTTTTGAGGCAGAGGAAAACAGAAATGAAAACATTGTTCTAATGAAAATAGTAACATGCTAAAAAGTTAGAAACTAAATTTGTCAGTATTTTACTATTTTGTTTACCTTCATCATCTCCTTCATCTTGCTCCTCCTCTTCCTCATATTCATCCATGTCAATCTGGATGAAGAAAACAAGTGAAAAATCCATAGCATAGATCTGAACAGCTGCTTTCACACAGTAATAAATAAAATGCTTCGATCAAACCTTAGCCTCTGTATTCTCTCTTTCTCCCTCGCCTTCCTCTCCCTGTTTCTTTTCTCTGTAAAAAAAATTAGAACAAAAGACACACATGGCAGAGAGAGAGAGAGAGAGAGAGAGAGAGAATGGATAATCAATAGGCATTGAGTAAAATCTACTACCTTCACAACACTAGGTATCACCAAGTCTTTCTTGTCACTCAGTGTGGCTGAAACCACCTAGTTGTAGACCATATGACTGACATTACAGGAAGAAACAACCTGGAAACAGGTTTACCAGCCAGACTTCTAGAGCAGGGGTGTCTGGCCCCAGGGTCAAATGTGGCCTGCAGACATATGGTCTGGAAGATGTTAATTGGCCTACAACTTCTTTCTTAAAATGTATGACAGGTCACCTGCTGGACAGCATGTTAGGCTAAATTAAAGTGCTAATTAATTTACTGCTAAAGGCAGAAAGCACAAAGTTACCAGTGAGAAGAAGCTATTTCCAAAGAGATAGAAACAGCTATGCATGGAAAACCTGTTGTTTGTGAATTTTCGAAAGAGCCAATAACAAAAGTAGATTTGCCACCAAGTCTGAAAAATGTTGATTAAATATGGGGGACCACACATACACCAATCAGACATCCTGCTGGAGGTAATTTTGTAGGACTATCAGTGGCAGCGGTGCTCTTGTTTTTGCAAATACCGAGCAAATACCGGTCCTGCTGCTGGATTGATACCCTTCTACGGCCCTGTCCAGCTCTCCTTGTATAACAGCCAATCTCCCAGTATCTTCTCTGTGCTCTTTAAACTGTGCAGGGTGACATACCAAGCCTTCTTGTGACATATGGATGTGCCATCCTGGAGGAGCTGGACTATCTGTGCAACCTGATTGGGCTGCAGTTACTGCCTCATGCTACAAGTAGTGACAAGGACCCAAACTAAGCACAAAAGTACAGACAAATAAACCAAGCATAAGAAAAGAGCACCCGTCTGTGGCCACTACCTGCAAAACCATTCTCTTTTTTAGTCTGTTGCCTCTCCAGTGCACCTGTTGTCACTTTCATTTGTACCAAAGCAGGTGAAACTGGTTCACAATGACTTACCCTATCTAACAGATAGACAGATTGAAACCCTGACTATTTTTTTTAATTCACTGAAAAGCTAATTCACGTTCAGTGGTTTGGTTCCTGGTTGAGCTTATTATGTTATGCAGATCATCACAGCAGTGATGCAGATCAGCCAAGTGAACAATATATCAGACATCTAAGACTGAGACAAGCCACAAAACTCACACGCATTAATTCTGTACTTATTACTCTCATTAAAGCTCTTATAACTCCTCACACTGCACCTTGCTCCCTCTTGATCCACTAGCACTGGTCCCACCTCTCTCTCAGGGTAAAAGGTAGGTATACATCTAGACTCTTCTCTGTTCTGGCACTGAGGTAATGCAATGAACTTCCCCTAGATGTCCGTACAGCCGAGTTCTTCAAACAACGGATGAAGACCTACACTTAAACTAGCTCTTATTGTTGCATGTTGAAAAAAAAAACCTTAGTTTTTAGGCTGGTGGTATCCTTAGTCTGTGACCTAATGATCCAGTGTTAATGTATTCATTGATAGAGACTTCAGAGTATTTTTGTATGTCGCTGGAACAACACCGGATAACTTAGATGAAACAATACAGTAAATAATAAAGGGCATAGGTTTTTTTGTCTTTGCTTTTGGTGTTATTACAAAATGCTTTAAGTGGTCAGTAAAACTCCTTCCTAAAAGAATACAATATTGATTCTGGACAGCTTTTAGAGTATGATATATAAAGTAGTGAGAAATGTTTACTCTTTCTTTTTGTCATCTCCATCTGCCCCTGCTAAGTTGTCCACAGCAATAGCCAAGAAGACATTCAGTAGGATGTCTAAGAAAAGGTTAGTTAAGTACACAATATGACCAGGAAAGTGAACACCCACACATAGCCAGGCTAATATAGAGATACATCTGAAAAGGTTAACTGTATCCAAATTTAATAGGGATCTTCTGGCAAAGTTTTTTATGAGTAAATATATATATATATACTCATGTCTCTAAACAGTTGGTTCAGTGTAAAAGGATACAGTTACCACAGATGAAGAGAATGACAAAATACAGACACACAATCATGCCAGGAAACACAGGGCCTCCATATGCCATAATTCCATCATACATCACCATGTTCCAGTCCTCACCTGTTAGGATCTGAGCATCAAAATGAAATCTTAATAAAACACATACACTATATTGCCAAAAGTATTCGCTCACCTGCCTTGACTCGCATATGAAATTAGGGGACATCCCATTCCTAATCCATAGGGTTCAATATGACGTCGGTCCACCCTTTGCAGCTATAACAGCTTCAACTCTTCTGGGAAGGCTGTCCACAAGGTTTAGGAGTGTGTTTATGGGAATTTTTGACCATTCTTCCAGAAGCGCATTTGTGAGGTCACACACTGATGTTGGACGAGAAGGCCTGGCTCTCAGTCTCCGCTCTAATTCATCCCAAAGGTGTTCTATCGGGTTGAGGTCAGGACTCTGTGCAGGCCAGTCAAGTTCCTCCACACCAGACTCTGTCATCCATGTCTTTATGGACCTTGCTTTGTGCACTGGTACACAGTCATGTTGGAAGAGGAAGGGGCCAGCTCCAAACTGTTCCCACAAAGTTGGGAGCATGGAATTGTCCAAAATGTCTTGGTATGCTGAAGCATTCAGAGTTCCTTTCACTGGAACTAAGGGGCCAAGCCCAGCTCCTGAAAAACAACCCCACACCATAATCCCCCCTCCACCAACTTTACACTTGGCACAATGCAGTCAGACAAGTACCGTTCTCCTGGCAACCGCCAAACCCAGACTCGTCCATCAGATTGCCAGATGGAGAAGCGTGATTCGTCACTCCAGAGAACGCGTCTCCACTGCTCTAGAGTCCGGTGGCGGCGTGCTTTACACCACTGCATCCGACGCTTTGCATTGCACTTGGTGATGTATGGCTTGGATGCAGCTGCTTGGCCATGGAAACCCGTTCCATGAAGCTCTCTGCGCACTGTTCTTGAGCTAATCTGAAGGCCACATGAAGTTTGGAGGTCTGTAGCGAATGACTCTGCAGAAAGTTGGCGACCTCTTCGCACTATGCGCCTCAGCATCCGCTGACCCCGCTCCGTCAGTTTACGTGGCCTACCACTTTGTGGCTGAGTTGCTGTCGTTCCCAAACACTTCCACGTTCTTATAATACAGCTGACAGTTGACTGTGGAATATTTAGGAGCGAGGAAATTTCACGACTGGATTTGTTGCACAGGTGGCATCCTATCATAGTTCCACGCTGGAATTCACTGAGCTCCTGAGAGCGACCCATTCTTTCACAAATGTTTGTAAAAACAGTCTGCATGCCTAGGTGCTTGATTTTATACACCTGTGGCCATGGAAGTGATTGGAACACCTGATTCTGATTATTTGGATGGGTGAGCGAATACTTTTGGCAATATAGTGTATCTATTCCACCACCATCAGTCAGATATACTTAAGATTATTATATTATTAAATGTACAAAAATATGACAAAACCTAGGTTTTCATGATTCAGTCTGACCTGAAAGCAGGTGAGAAGAGCCTGGGGAAAAGCATCAAATGTGCTTCTTTTCGTTTGTGTCTCATCAAAGTTGAACTTGCCACCAAACAGCTGCATCCCCAGCAGAGCGAAGATTATGAGGAAGAGGAAAAGCAACAGCAGCAGAGATGCAATGGACTTCATAGAGTTTAGTAGAGATGCTACCAGATTGGACAGAGCTGTCCAGTGACTGTGGGGTGTCAAGAAATTATCACACCAATTAATAACCACTTCATTCAACAGCAAAAGGTGAGCTAAACAACACAAATGTGTAAAATTCAACATGGAGACAACACACCCATCAGGCATAACATTATGATCACTGACGGATGAAGTGAATAACACTGATTATCTCCTCATCATGGCACCTGTTAGTGGGTGGGATATATTAGACAGCAAGTGAACATTTTGTCCTCAAAGTTGATGTGTTAGAAGCAGGAAAAATGGGCAAGTGTAAGGATTTGAGTGAGTTTGACAAGGGCCAAATTGTGAAGGTTAGATGACTGGATCAGAGCATCTCCAAAAATGCAGCTCTTGTGGGGTGTTCCCGGTCTGCAGTGGTGTCAATCTATCAAAAGTGGTCCAAGGAAGGAACAGTGGTGAACCGGCGACAGGGTCATGGGTGGCCAAGGGTTATTTATGCATGTGGGGAGCAAAGGCTGGCCCGTGTGGCCCAGGTGGTCATAATGTTATGCCTGATCATTGTACATCAGCACTATTGCCAAAGAAAATAATTTCCCAAAAGCATTGTAAATTTATCTTAACCCTTAAGTCTTATGATAATAAGATTATAAGAGCAAACACTTTTTTACTTCTATCACTTTTTATTTTATCACTTTTTTACTCTAGGTGTATGGTATTGCTTTTTATGTCATATGAACTATAAAGCCTCCAGCAGCCAAAAAACTGGAAAGAAAAAACACATGTTTTTGAATATGTAGGGGGTGGAACAAAAATATGTAATTTATATTCAAAGGATCTGATGTAAAAGCACTCAATAAAAAAAATATTTGTTATTAGGTTTCTTCACTGATTTCAGTTCTCTACAACCTCATTTCTTCCCCCATACAGATTATTGCTAGTGTTTGCTGTTTTTCTGTTTGCTCCTAATTAAACAGAGCTTTATTAAATACTATATCAAAACTTGCAATATTCAAATGAATGCTATATATCAAATGAATGCAATATTCATTATGTTCATATTTTGTATTGATCCAGCCTTATTCCCTAATGAAATGTTGTTCTGGATATGATGCATCAACAGGTTTGGATTGTTTTATGCAAAAATGTAACACATAACAATATATTATCATCACATTCAAATACAATAAAAGACAATAAAATAAATCTTCCACTTACAAATATATATTTATATATATATATATGTGCTTGCAAGTCAAAGTTTATAACTCAATTTACATTTATCTGTTTCTCCAAGCTACTGTAGAAAGATGAATTAATCTTTTTATTGCCAGTGACAGCTGCAACGTCAGAAGTGTTAACTGGTACAGAGTGTTCAATGTAATGCTTCCTCTACCATTTTAAAGATTTCTTTTTGTGCTGCTCTGCTTCGGGGAACTGATATTTTGTGTCCTTTCCCGAGTGTACCCTGCATACCGTGTGACTTTGAAGATCCTAAGCAACCGAACACAGCGCAGCACAGAAATGCCAAGAGGTGGCATGATCTCCATCTCCACCAGCACAGTCTCCAGGATTCCTCCACACACCACAAAACAATCGAAACGATTGAAGAAGGCTACAAAGTAAGCCTGCAGCCCCAGACTGTACATCTTCAGCAACATCTCAACCGTGAAAAGAGACAGAAGCACCTTGTTGGCAATATCTGCAATGGAACAGGAAAAGAACAAATGGGTAGGAGGAATTTCATATAAAGCCACATACAGAGGTAAAGAGCTCATTAAGGAGAAGATATTTTAAGACCCAACAGTTAGAGATGTTCATATTATAAAGCCATCATTTAGGATAAGTAAAAAGCTGCTGTGCCTGATTTAGTTCAAATAATTCACTGAAGTGAAAACCAAGCTCTCTTTTTGGCCCATTAGCGCAACTAAGGTTAAAAAATGAATCATTAAAATCTATGAATGAATCCTTTGGTTTGAGTAAACAGGTCATTTGCTGCCTCTGACACAAATACTGTATAATAAATCAATATTTGCTACTAATTTTGTCCTAATGTTCAAAATGTTCTTCTTAGCTCTATTATTGCTTACTACATACTTACTACACAAATGTTTTTAGGTGACCTATTCTAATGGAACAGGACAGAGAGCTGGTGAATAATGAAATGTAAAAGGCATATAAAAGATAAACAGTGTTTCTTATACACACCCTGCACTTCAGTGAGCCAGACTGGTTGGTTATAGTGCTCTGATGCGCTAAGAGCTGTGTTGAGAAACACCAGAATCAACACCAACCAGTAGAATGTCACAGATTTCACTGCTTTTCGACAGTTTCTCCGAACGCCACGGTTCCACCGGCGCAATGTGCGACTGATGACAAACACAAATACAAAAAAAACCACAGTCACACAAACATGTAACATTTGCAATGCAGAGAGAAAAGTGAAAAAGCCAATTGTATATATATATATATATATATATATATATATATATATATATATATATATATATATATATATATATATATATATATATATTTGCTTCCCCTGTATTTTTTTTTTGTGTGTGTGTGTGTGTGTGTGTTTGCGTTTGAATGGGATTTATAGGGTTTAGGAAGCAGAACGAGGAGGACTTTTTTTAGTAGTGGAAGTCGCAGTCCACTATCACCAAAGTCATTACATGCATTATTGAATTCTTACAGTTATTAGCCTATTAATAGATGTTTAATCAAACCTCAGTAACTCAAAGTAGGCCTATAAATGAAACTAAATGCGTGGAAATTTAAAAAATTCTAATCTGTGAATTTAATTTACAGGTAAAGGGTTGCAAAAGGTTTATGGAGTTAAAACATTACACAAATGCATACACAGCTTACAGTACTGCAAATATGAAAAAATAAGATCATTTAAGAGCAATTCCAAAAAAAGAAGAAAAAAAAAAACAACAGCAACAACAACAAAAAACCCTGCTGAAACATCTAACACGACCCTAATCGTTTTTACCCTCTAATTAAGAACATAAACTGGAGGCTAATCGCTGGAGGGCATGAAATCATTTTTTCTGCCATGTTAATTAACCTTTTGTTTTATCTGCTAGCAGTAAACTCTCAGACTTACTCACCAGCAGGGGTTTTTCATCATCCAAGCACTGTGAACGATCATGCAACAGAACAGAGAAATAATAAGACAGGAGACACACAAAACAAAAATGCCTAAGAGTGTGAAGTGCACTTAATGGAAATAATGAGACATTGCAGCAAAGCAAAGAGCAGCCTCCATCCTCAGCATCTAACATGAACAACAGACATTATTACTTTTTGTTTGCACCTCTGTGTGTGTGTGTGTGTGTGTTACCAGCAAGCAGCACAACAGTCAGTGTGTTCTTCATCAATATTTTCTGTATTCTCTGAGGCTGTTTCACTCGCCGGAAGACTTGCTACGAAATGAGAAGGAAAGAGAAACGTAGAGATTATATGTTATAACATATAGACACAGAGGCATGGTGGGATAAAAGCAAGAAGAAATCTGAAGAGAGCTATTCTAATTTTTGAATGTCAGCTGCATACAGGCAATCAAATCTAGAACAGGGTCAAGTCATTTACTGCGAATCAAATACAGAGAGGCCCAGATTTTGTACAATGATGTACAATTCGAGATAAAGTCAAGGAGCGCTATATTTAGCAGGTAGGTGGAGTTGATGGCAGGAAAGGCTCCCTCTGATTGGCTGTACCGTGGGTCTCGTTGGAGTGGGTGAACCAGCTGAACTTTCCTCGCTTTTTGTCAGCCAGGTCACGTAGGGTCACACCTGAGAGTGAGAGCAAGAGAGCAGTGTTAGTGCGATTTGGAAGGAAGCCTAGTACAAGAATCATATGCACTGTAATGTTGCATAAATACTTTTAATTCAGAGAAATGGTTGCTATGTTTTATGTTTATTTCATCTTTTTTTTTTCTAAAGATACAGAGCCGTGTTGATTCATAAGCTCACGTCTGTTTCCGTCCTCATTAAACTCATCAATGTCTTCAGCCTGCATGATCCAGTCCATATAGCCACACAGGTCCTCCTCCAGCTGCTGCTTCTCCCGTAGCTTCTGAAAATCCCCACGTGCTTTAGCCTTCTCTCGCTCCTTAGAGAATTCACTACACACACACACACACCGCAGAGTTCTAATGTGAACAGTAATGCATCAAAAAGGCTGCCAGGGTTGGCAGGTTTGTAGGGTTTTTTTATGGATTTGAGTTATTTTTAAACGGTCTAGCCACGCTGTTGATACATATAAAGAGTGGAATTTTTGTCAACAAGTTTATTTGCAACCTGCAGGCATTTTCTATACATTTAAATCTATATATTGGAACATGCATTCTAGCTACACAAAGTCATCAAAATCCTATGCATCATATGCATGCTCTGTGTTATAACTACAAAATTGTTGCCTATGTAGATGAATGAATGTTTCAGTTTAGCCTTGGTTTAGAATGAGTAATATTTTTAGTTGTGCTGTGTATACTGAGCTACTGAATGGCATCAGAACAGTAATTGCTTATGGCATCATAAGACATAATTGCTATATTAAAGCTACCAAGCATATTAAACGATCACATTACTCAACAGGCGTGAGCTTAAAAGTCCTTTCTGTTGAATGTAGAGAAAATGTATAGCGACAATGGAGCTGTTACTTTGGAGGTTATAGCACTGTAGTCATTAGAGCTGTGTCACTGAGGTAATGATTTTTTTTAAATCCCTGACATGTCTCTGACTATGTGTTGACTAAAATGCAGCTGTCACTTTCTCAGTCAATTTCAGTAAGCACTTTATCTAGGTCAGGATCACTGGAACAACTGGGTGTAAGACAGGAACATATCCATTGCATGGCATGTACACAGATACATACAGAACGGCAATATATCCATGGCATGGTTTGCAGAGAGGGGAGGAAACGGGGCAGACTATGAACAGAAGCCACAAACAGACAGTAAACCAAGCTCAGGATCAGACCAGGGAGCCTACAGCACTAACTTCCGCACCACTGTGCCACCCTAAATACAAGCCAGGTTTTATTTCCTTTCTTCACATTTGTGTGGTTATTAAAAACACATAATATATGATTAGCATGACAGTTTGAGAACAGACTGGTCTCAGTCCCCAATGGTTTATTGAGAAAATGATATTCAGTGGCTAAATATACAAAATGTTCTGCTATGTCTAGTATTTCTGGAGCTTTTTGTCAGGTTTTGAATACTGACAAAATGAGGTTATAAGCAGTCAATAGATACACATTTGAGGCATAACTTAAAAAGTGCTTGTGATTGGATCGCCAAAGACAGATGATAACACCAAAACTAAAAGAAAGGATCGTTTTCAACTCTTCATATATATTGCACCTGACCATTCCCAATTCTATCAACTGCAGTTAATTTAATCAACAGATTCCTGCAGGACAACACACACATCTGCAAACTGAATACAAGTATAAGAAAAAACAGTATGTAGAAACATACACTGCTGGTGTCGGTGTCTGTCTGTCTACTTACCCGCTCAACACACCCAATACAAGGTTGAGGACAAAGAAGGATCCAAAGATGACCAGGCTTACAAAGTAGACCCAGGGCAGCTCGAAACCAATAGCATCATTCATCTACCCAAAGAAAATACAAAATTACAAAGGATAGCTTCAACTACTTATTTTAATCATTCATTTCATCAAATATAAGACTATTGCGCACGATTCAATGCATTATTTGTTATTTTGAAGTGTTATACTACACTATTTTGACTATATTTAGAATAATTGAACTTAAAATGTTATTCTTGCAGTGTAAGCACATTATCCTGGTCACATTATACTGGACACTGCATTTAAAGATTACCACAGTAAACACTGGGCACATTGGGTTATGTCTGTCACATACACACACACATATACACACCGGTGGTCAAAATTACTCTAAACAACACCTAGTGTGTTAAAACTAGAAAGAGATATAGCAACAGAGGGGCCATTCATTTTCTATTTAGTTCCAGTCTTTGAATAAAGGTTCTCTCTATTTTATGCAAATTAACTGTGCCTCTGTAAATTAACAAACCCAGATTATTGGTTTATGGATTACACTCCACGCACACACACACACACACACACACACACACACGCCTCCCCTATTCTAGAGTGAACGAGTTTCTCTAAATTCACCCCAGGTGTGTATATGTGCATGTGTATGTGACATACATGATATTATTTTAAAATTATATATATATATAAGCCTCCTGGTGGTCCAGCGGCAGGATCCCGTGCTCTCATTGCCGCGTCCTGGGTTCGATTCCCGGACAGGGCGCTAACCCAGCCACTAAAGAATTAACTCTCAGTGCTGGTCCCAAGCCCAGGTGAAATGGGAGGGTTGTGTCAGGAAGGGCACCTGGGGTAAAACCTGTGCCAACTCGAAGCATGTGGATGAAATGATCTGCTGTGGGGACCCCAAACAGGGAGCAGCCGAAAGAACAACAATATGTATATATACTTACCCAGTAAAGAACATCGGTCCAGCCCTCCATCGTAATGCACTGGAAAACTGTCAGCATGGCAAAGAAGAAATTGTCAAAGTTAGTGATGCCTCCGTTTGGCCCCTCCCACTTTCCTCTACACTCTGAGCCATTTAAGATACACTGACGACCATGACCGGTGAACGCACACGGAACTGGGTCATCATCTGCAAAGTCATCTGAGAGAAAAAGAGAGTGAGAATGAGCCAGAAACTGTTTATACATTATTATAGTTATAATTTCCATGAGATTGATTTTTAGCATTTATTCTAGCTTTGTATTTTCTTATACCTTGTATGTAATTTGACATAATAATGTCATTAATATTAGGCACAGATTGTATGCTCTAACAATATTGGTTTATTGCAAATTATTTGTAAAGTGTGTTAACTTATTGCGTGTGCACATTTGTTTGTGTGTGTGTATGTGTGTGTGTTTGTGTGTGTATGCATTAACCTGTGCCGATAAAGTAGCATGTCTTGTGCATGCGGCCGATGAAGAGCTCCAGGCCAACTATTGCATAGATAATTATGACAAACAGGACAAGAAGAGAGATGTGCAGTAAAGGAACCATAGCTTTCATGATGGAGTTTAGCACAATCTGCAAACCTGGAAATATTAAAAAAACAGAAAGATAAAGAGATCACTACACACACATGAACAAATATGGCACATTATTTATGTTAACCACAACTTTTCAAGAATTCAGCAATGTACTGTAGAACATTCAATGAGAATTTAGTGTCTGATAATAAAAATCATTTCAGCAGTGCTCAAAGCTGCTTCTATAGATTAAGCTATGATCACATATTATTATAAGCTTCTTTGCCTTAGCTCTGATTGAACTCTTTACTTTACAATAACATGACTTCGGGCTATAGAGATGACTGAAGCTATTGTGAAGATGTTAAACGACTCCAGAGGCTGGAATTACAACCCGAGCTTAGTCATGCTTCTATGCTACAGCTAATGAATGGGACACAAATGCCACAAGGACCCAAAAGGCTGTGCCACATACAATCTAGTACACATTTATCATCAAGGTTAATCAGCCTTTTATTCAGGATATACTTTACATGATATTAGTCCAAAATTGCTGCAATGAGAAGCTACAGCTACTATAATAGATAGAAATCAGTAAAAAAAATGATTGATGTGCCTCCTTTGGCCTGGATAAGGGGTTCTGTTTCTTTTAGAAACCTTAAAACAGCCAGGTAAACACTTTTACACTCCAAACTCATTTCTCATACATGCTGTTGTAGATAGCTGTGCTGTACAGTGCTAACACTTTGCCTTGTTTTCCAATTTTTTGTTTTTCATATTGGTTCATACTAGTTGGTACATGCTATACCAACATTCTGCATATATTTGTTTTTATATCAGTTATTTTCCTGTGCTTAACAACTTGAATGTCTGTGTACATGCTGTATGTCCTGACACACTGCACCAAAGATAAATAAAATACAGAATCACACAGTCACACACAGACTGACTTGGCACTCCTGAAACAAGTCTGAGAGGTCGTAACACTCTGAAAGCTCTGAGTGCTTTCACATCCAGGCCCCCTGGCTTCCCTGGCATGTGGTGTGCTTCCCCAGATTTATTGGTTGCTGTCTCCAACACTACACTGAACAACCTACAACACACACACAAGCACAAAAAAAGGCATTATACTATATATTACAATTTCTACTACTACAACTACTAGCAATACTGCTACTAAGAAGAAGAAGGAAAAGAAGAACGATAAACAATAAACTAGGTAACAATTGAGAAATGTAATATAGGGCAGAGAGTGGTACCTAAAAATAAAAAAAAGAATAGTCATTATATTGTACATATTTTTACAATCTTCCTCATATTTACAGGATGTTTCATCCATTGTATTAATTTTCAGGTAACTAGCATTTCTGTAGTTCTTTCAGGAGTGAATGATCCAGTGGAGGAGGGGGAGCTGAGGAACCAAAGTAAAAGATGATAACAGCAGGGAAAAAAGAGGGGCAGGTGAGGTAACAGTAATTATACTGGAAAAACAACTGCAAGGTATTGCACCAGCTGAATATATAATAAGGATGAAAATAAATATGCAAGTGAGGGATTATCTAACTAGGCACTGACACAGAGAAAAAAAAGGAAGGTCACAATGATAACATACCCCACAATGACGATGACAAAGTCCAACAGGTTCCAGCCGTTGCGGATGTAGGAGCTGGGGTGCATGACCAGACCGTAGGCCAGAATTTTTAGAAAGGTTTCTACAGTGAAGATGATCAGAAAGATGTACTCCACTTGTTCCTGGACACGCAGTGGAATAAAGCAGAGTCGTCAATCTGGACCATTCTAACAATATCACATTTTAGACCATCACCTGAGTGTCAACTGATATTTTCTCCAACACACTGTGCAACATTTGGATGTAAAAATCAAACAATGAATCACTCATTCGCATATAATGAAGGATGTTGTGGAAATTATGACATGGTTTAGCTTGATTGCAGCTAAACTTACATACAGTATGTATAGTTCACATTGAACTTGACCTACAAGTTGAGATTCACTAAGATGCTGTGGTGGGATTTTAAGAGAGCTGTGCTTTCAACCCTCAGTGAACTGACACAATGTAAAGAAGAGAGGGCAAAAATGTATCCAGAATGATGTGAGAGACTAATAAACTCAAGTTATAAATGTGTTTTTATGTGTTGTAACTTGATTGTTTACAGACATTGGTGAGAAATACACTCACCTGTTCACTCAACTGTTCTTTTGGTGCTGATAAATAATACCATAGAATTGAATGAAGGAACTCTTTTTTCCTGTGACTGTATGTAAGAGTGTTGATAGCAAAAAGAAAACCCAAAAGCAAACAAACCATATAATGATACTGGTAAGTTTTCACAGTGTTTTGTACCAGCATCATTATGTGTTTTTTTAAAGTCTAGATAAGCGCATTTGCTGAAATTGTAAATATAAATGGTTATGGTTTCTGATTATTTCTGTTAAACCATACATTTAGACTAAACTGATTTGAATTCCAAACATCGAATGGGAATGTAAATGTATATTTATATATTTTGGTGGTTAATGCAGCATCTACTGTTTTCATTGAGCAAGAGTGTACTAGACCGATTCCCTGCTTACACAGTCCGCACATTATTCATCTGTGTCTAAAGAATGAGGAAGATAAAAAGGGAAAGGGAAAAACATAAAGCGAGAGAGAGAGAGAGAGAGAGAGAGAGAGAGAGAGAGAGAGAAAGTGAGAGTCCTCGATCCAGCACATTTGACTTTAAAATAAGGATGGGGAATTAGTGAGCATTTTGAAGGATTACCAATCTGTCAGCAGCTTCTCTCTCTCTCTCTCTCTCTCTCTCTGTGTGTGTGTGTGTGCATGTGTGTGTGCTCTATATTTTAAATTAAATTTTATTTTATTTATGAGTCACTTTTAACAATGATCACTGCCGCTAAACAGCTTTTACACAAATCTACATATAAGAAGCAGCATCAAGGTAAAACTCCATGAGACAACATAAGGAAGCAGAATCACATTCAAGGAGGCTCCTGCAAAAATGTTTATTCCTGCAAAACCTGAAAGCCATGAATCTACAGCTCTATAGAATTATGTATATACCATATCTTATAGCAGTGGACAAATGAAAACTAGTAGAATACTATGAGATATTAATATTGCAGAAGGATCAGAGTGATGAGTTGGCTCAGTGCAAGGAGAAACAGCACACACAAACAAACACACACACACTCTCTCTCACACACACACACTCATTAACTACATCCCTCCCCCTTCTGCACCTGGCATCTGAAATCTGGCTTTAAGCATCTACACAGCGGTGGAGAGAGAAAGTGGGGGATGGAGAGAGAGAGAGAGAGAGAGAGAGAGAGATAGGGACAAAAATGAGTGATGGAGTCATGTGGAAAAGAGATGGAAAGAGGAAAGCAGAGTAAGCTGCTTATCCGAGCCAAGAGCATTTAAAGCAGCCAAACGAACAGGCAGTTACAATCTCTCCTGACCCCGTCCACACACCATCTCTCTCTCTGAATTGTTCTTTGCCCCTCTCTCACATCTAAAACCAATTCTTTGTCCCCAGTACGAGGGTCCTGTACCTTATGTATAGCTTCGAAGAGAATCCAGTGAGAGAACGATTACGCACGGTACAAGACCTTCAAGGACATGTTTTGTGTTAGCCTTATATCTGTTTTCCCACTAGGACATGTTTTATTTTTTTTTTTCGTCAGTGGATTTGTTTTTTCTAGAGAAAGTCCACTGAGGTTAACATCTCATTCTCCAGAAAGCTTGGAATTAGATGGTGAGCTACTGTTGTTGTGCTTAGGTTCAAGTTGCTTTTTTTGTACCAATGCACTTCTGCCCTTGAGCAAGGCAGTCCACCCCAAGCAACATGGCGCCTCGGTATTCATTTAGCCAGGCACAGAGACAGCCCCCAACCACCCAGGTCAATTAAAGGTTAATAAGGACTGAAGTAACTATAGAGGGATTTCACCAGGGTTGAGGTGTAAAAGTGGATGTGTATCTATAACACTGTTTGAATAAATTATGACGTAGTAGGTGAATGCTTTAGGCTCCAGGACTGCTGGTTTTCAGATTTATCTTTAGAACATTAATTATAGGAAATAATACAATAATTTAATCATTTTAAAATATTAGTGAAATGTCTAAGCTAAATAAGAATCAAATAATTAATAAGAAATAAGTTTTGTTTTGTTATGTTTTGTTTTTCAGTGTAGAGAAGGGAGCGGGTGAATATCTGCTTTTGTGGGATAGACACATTACATTTATAAGCACTTATTGAAGCTGAATGAATGAATAAATGAAAAACTATCAAAATGCCATCAGAACATTTCTACATTTCTACATTCTAAAAAAAAGTAAATACACATGATTTGCAAATTTAAAATGCTCCTGAGTAACCCCAGCTGGATCCTGTCTTAAATACTAGAGTAACTTATAGTACAATAAGTCATAATTTTGATAATTTTAACTTAAGAGCAATAAATTATGCTTTTGTGTGTGTCATTATTCATTTAAGTAAATATTTAGTAAAGTCTACTAGATTCAAATGCTAAAGGCTTTGGCAAATTTAATACTTGCCAACTGGTCATATTAAATTAAGCCAGCAATTACTTTTCAGAGTTCTGGTTTAATAAATCAGACTTTCTTTATACACAACCCTGTATTTTGGACCTGTATGTAGAAAACTACATAATGCTATTTTGCTTATTTGAGGAATGCAATCCTCCCTAGACTCTGTAATTCATGAAATTGCTCATTTTTGTTTGTGCATGTTATAAAGTTTTAATGTGTTTTTACACACAGAGACATTTAGTAAATCCAAGCCTCAATACAGACATCTAGGCAAAATATATCCTCTGACTTGGGAACCTGATCATGCTTTAAGTGCAAACAGTGCGAAGACGTTCATCAGCAACATCAGAAGCAAACCGAAAACAATTACTTTTATCTATTTCGCTTAGTCTGAGAATTTTTTTCGTAGCGTCTGTGTTATTACAGTCATGAACATCTGACTTTCTGACATGCATTTCCAGCATTCCAGTTTCTTCTCTTTGGAGTACATGAATATATTTAAGTGTCAATGTTCAGGGCACTTTGGTTTGCTTCATTTGCATGCAAATTGCACTGCTTCACCACTCCAGATACTGCCGCTCCAATGGGACTGGCAGAAGGCTATGCCCGAAGGGTCAGTCTCCAGCAGTGTGATGATGTGCAACCTTATTAGGCTTTTCTGTCTCTCTCTTTCCCTCTGGTTTTCTCTCACAAGCCCTTTGGTAACCCCTCTTAGCAAACAACTGCTTGGTTCACTAAGCGTCTATGCATTAATGGGATGCCATGCATGCTCCCCTGCATAAATGGCACTCATACAGCTCTGAGAGTTGCCCTCATAGATGCCCCATTAAGCTCAATTCTCATAAAAGATAAACATGGGATTGAAATAACTTCTGTACCAGTGTAGCTTTAAAAAGAAGCTAAATGTACTCAAATCTCCACTTAGTGGAATAGTGTTGACTCAGGACCCTTTTTGATCTGTTCATCCTTTTGCTATGTAATGACCTTTCAAAGGGTGAAAGTGCACGCACCACGTTCTGGATCTAGTACATGAAACACTCTATACAAAGCACACAATTCATTTAGCTGATGCAGACTTCTTAATCCTCAGATGGGATCCTCTGTTCCTTTAAGACCCCCACTAAGACATCACGGCTAAAGAACAAGAACAACGGTCATGAATATAAAGGACCAAAGCACCAAGACAGCATGTTGATCATGCGGGAAGGGGGGATTAAATTTGCTTATTTTTATTGGATATAAATATAAATTGAAGCACTCAAAGAGATTACAGTCCACATGGGGAAAGGTGGATTGGCCACATGTGCTAAGAGTCTTGGCTACACAGGATTTCAAATATTCAGCTGACAGGAAATTCACTTCTCCATCTCTGCAAACTGTAACCACAAATATGAACAAGCTAATCCATTACTGTTAAATAATGATGGAGGTTTCCAGAAATGTAAAAGCACAAAAGGTTGACAGGGCAGAGATTAAACTGTTGTTTTGGTGTTATTAAATCCTGGGATTCGCTAGTGAGACTGAACAGTTTTTTGGCATCCCCTCACCAGCATGTGTGCTTTATATAGAAAGTGGTAAACCAAGAAAAATAAACTCTGTGGTTTCACAGTATGATTCACCAGAACATGATGATGGTGGAGTAACAAATAACACATGACATGTGAGATAATTAAGTAACTGCAAATTTATTTCACCTATCAGATCTACACCTTGTTAAGGGGATTAACTGCTCGATAACTGCACACTGTTATAGGGAACCCTGAGTCACAAGAATCCTAAACTTACACACACGTTTGACACAATGTACACTATATGGTCAAAACTAATGCCATGTCCATATGTGGGCCTTCACTAAACTTATATCACACAGTTATATAGAAAGATTATTTTGTATGCTGTAGCATTAAGATCCACTTCATGGAAAATAAAAATGTCAAGCGCTTTTAGGAGAGAGTGGTTAAGGTGTTGAACTACTGATAGGAAGGTTGTGCATTTGAATCCCAGGGCCACTGAAAGTTGCCACTGCTGGACCCTTGAGAAAGGCCCTCAACCCTCAATTGCTCAGTTCTATAAAATGATATAAAACTGCACTGGATAAAGGTGTCTGCCAAATACCAGGAATGTTGAAGTAAGCACAAACCTGGTTTATCATGGTAATGAGTTCAAAGTGAGCCCATGTAGACATAGTTTGCCAAGGCTGGAGGGGAAGAACTTGAGTGTCCTGCACAGAGTCCTGTCCTTAACCCCACTGAACACCTTTGGGATGAACTGAAACACATGCTGTGCACCAGGCCACTTCATGCAACATCAGTGCCCAACCTCACTAATGCTCTTATAGCTCAATGGGCTCAAAGTCCCATAGCCACACTTCAAAATCTAGTGGAAAGCCTGTTATAGCAGCAACTGGGGGATTAACTCTATGTTAGTACTAATGATTTTAAAATGGAATGTTCAACAAGCACATACAGGTGTGATGGTTAGGTGTCCACCAGACTCTTGGCCATATATTACATTGTATACACCATATACAGACACATCGACTGTTTGTCCTCATACTAATCAAATTCTAATGATCTCTTCAGTATGCAAATAATATGTAAATGAAAATGAATTAATGAGTAACCAGTGATGTAAAATATCTATTTAAAAGATACAATCCAATATACCTTTATTTGGCCATGTTTAGATGTTGTGTAATTTTGAACAGCATGCTCTCTGCATTGTTTAGCTCTATACAGTGGTTAAACATTATAACAAGTTCTAATAGCAGCCAACTGGGGCAGCAATCACACTGCACCATGCTCACTCTCTATGAACATTTTCAGTGGAAGAGGAAGAGCAATGGACAAGATAGCTAAAGCCTGTGTTGCCAGCATTGCAGTGTTGGACTCGTTTAAATAGAAATACTGTGTGGCTGCCAAAGCCTTTCACAGAAAGTAATCAGATTTAAATCTGGAACACTTTCCACAAAGTGTATAGTGAGTGCAAACAGTGTGTCTAGGATATGTAGAATCAATACTATAAGAAGGTATATTGCAAAGATTAGAAGAGGGAAAGGAGGATTGTGGAGTAGATAATGTCTGTACATCAGAAATGTGTGTGCACCGCAGTGACCTTGTTTCCCATGCAATGGCTTAGAAAAAAAGAAGATAAATATGCTTACTTTTCAAGTGTCTGAAATGTTAGTTAGTTTTAGGTCTTTTGAGGAGTTTAGTTGGACTAGAACAATTACCTGGCACCCCCAGTTAATGATATTACCTAATCTATGTGTGTCTTGCAAACTGTAACAATGGCCACAGGAAACACACATACCTAATTGAACACAGTTGAACAAATGTATATCTACAACTGTCCAAAATGAGCTGCTAGACTGTGTGATGGATGACTTCATGCTCTCTGAAACTCTGAACTACCTTTTATGCAGTTATTCTACAAATTTAGTTTGTAGTAGATTACAGCATTTGTCTATTCTGCGAACTAGTCTCTTTAATTTAATCTATCTATCTATCTATCTATCTATCTATCTATCTATCTATCTATCTATCTATCTATCTATCTATCTATCTATCTATCTATCTATCTATCTTTTTTCTTTTCCCAGCAAATAAGAACTGTTGACTGATCAAATTGCCTTTGAAAATGCTTGTAGTGCTAAGATGTTATATTTTACAATTAAAGTACAAAGTATGTCTATTTGCATATTTATTAACAATGATTCTATATTAAGTCTGAAAATGGCATGTTAAAAACCATCTATTTCCTCAGTGTTGTTCACTTAAAATACAAACAGTCTTTCACACCACAAGGCAGAAACACCAGTACATTTCTCTACCGTGATCCTCATCCATTTTCAAAAACTATAAGCTTCAATTGCCTCATTCATTTCTCTGGAATCATCTGGGATCATTACTACTCACCAGGTCATGATTAGTAGCATTGGAGTCATCCTCAGGAAAAGGCTTGGATACTCCCAGAGCCACACAGTTAGCAAAAATGGCTAGGAGAATAAAGATATCAAAAGGTCTGAACACCTGAGTCAAGGAAGCAGTGGATTATTGATTGTGATGGACACTGAAATATCTTTAGATTATTTCAAAAATGCAAAATGTTCAAAAATAAAAGCAGACACCTAATTAATTCCTAGTTTTATTAATAGATACCAGAAAAATCTTAAGAGATAAGAGACACCATCACAGCTTTAGGGTTTCCTAGAGGTCTTGAATGATTAAATTCATACGCAAGAACCTCACATCCACAATTTTTTTTCAAAATCCTAGACTGATATTTATTTATATAATAATAATGTTTTATAACATAAAAAAAAGATAATTAATGTTTTATGTTAAAGTGGGTTGTTTTAGCCTGACACTAATAAATGGTAATAAACAGTTCTGAAGGTGAAACCTTTTAGTCAAAAGGGTTGTTAATATTTTTATGACTTTGCATTTGCATTTGTTTGCCTTTTTCATTTCACATCTCAGGAAGGATTTCAGTCATTTGTGTGTCTGCCATTTTATTCAGAACTTGTGTGTGAAGTTCAACCAACCACATCGTTTAAAGCCCAGCCCCATGAATGATTTTGTACATGATGAGGTCCACACTCTAGTGAATCAAACCTGGACCACCAGGCAGAGATCACTTTCTGGATAGTTTCTAGATACTAAAACAGCATTCACACAGAATCAATTGTAACATACTCTGTTTTGGGGCTGGAAAAAAATGCATATTGGCATTTTCAAACTGTTTCTAAATTCTTAATAAAAGAGATCAGGCATTTATTCTTAATAAACCACAAATTGTGGTTAAACGATGCTGTATTAGGGACATGTTTCTTGAAATGAAGAAAATTATATATGTATAATCATGAATTGCACTGAAACCAAAACCAGGATTAAGTATAGACCCATGAAGTCCCAAAACCTTTTAAAGGGTCCAGGCATACGGTCACAGAGCACTTTATTAGGAATATCTGTACACCGCATTTATGCAGCAATAGTGTGGCAGCAGCGCAATGCACAAAATTAGTGCAATGTTCACAATATGTGACCTCGGTGATTTTGACCACAGCATGATGGTTGGTGCCAGAAGGGATGGTTTGAAAATTTCTATAATTGCTTTATTATTATTATGTACAGTCTCTGAGTTAACTCAGAATTTAGCTCAAACAGAATGAATCTATGGACCCAACCTGCCTTGTGTGGACTGCCCAGGCTCGTGGAGATGATGCAATGGTGTTGGGAATGTTTTCTTGCCACACTTTGATCCTGTTAATACCAATCAATCATCACTTGAATGCCACAGTTTGGCCATTCATGGCTATAATTTATGTATCTTCTTATGACTAATTGCATCCTGATAATGCACCATGTCACAAAGCTAATGTCAAACTTATTTCATAAGCATGACAATGAGTTCAGTGTTCTTCTGTGTTCATTCCAGTCACCAGATCTGAAGCCAGTAGAACAGCTTTGGGGTTGCGTTAAAACAAAGCCATGAATGAGCACCTGAGAAATCTGCGACGTAATCATGTAAACATGATGACCTGAATATTAAAGGAATGTATTCAGCATCTTATGGAATCCATGCTGTAAAGAATCTGCTGTAAAGAGGCTGTTTTGAGAATGTATATAGTGTTCCTAATAAAGTGCTCGGTAAATGTAAAAAAATTTTTACTCTTATAAATACATACCATTCTTTAATCTTCATTTTAGTTATAAGTAGATTATGTTAATTATATGTGTTAAGATGACTAAATGAAACAGCTTAGTTAGATAGTTAGCTAGTTGAATGGACCTGTACTTATCATTCCAGCCCGTTTTCACCTTTCAGGTGAAAATGACCCATAAAAATTTCAGCACATGGCAAATCTAAACATATTTGTTTTAAAGACAGTGTATATCAAATAAGTGCTAAAATACAAAGCACTTTCCACTATAATTGCACACTCATAATGAAGGATACTTCCACTCGACTATCGACAGTGCAGCCCTGCGAATGGGGTTGTTGAGCTTAAGACAAAAAAGAGCTCTTGGCGCTCGCTGCACCTGGTTGGAGCCCTGCACCTGCTTCTTGCCATGCTGGCTCTTCTTCCTCTGTGTCCCTGTTGAGCTGGTGTTAGAGTTGAGTGTGTCTGTGCGATTTATCCTCGGCCTTCCACCGTCTTCCCAATCATCCTCCTCATCCTCTTCTCTCTCACCCCCCTCTCCTCCACCCTCTTCTTCCTCCTCCTCCTCTTCTCCACCACCTTCCTCTGCCTCTTTGGAGTACCCATTACCTGAAGAGAGCACAGTGTGGAGTGGAGAGGTTTAACTCTGTCATAACAGGCTGATTAGTCCTCACGAACAAAAAAATTACCACTGACATATAATCAACCCAGTGAGTAGCAAATGGAATTAATTACCTGACAACATAAGCAAATAAAGCTTTACAAAAAAACTTCATTATACAATATTAACAACGAAAAAGTTAAAGTCAGAACGTTTTTCTTCATTAGAAGTGGTTTTTGCAACAGTGGCTAGACCACTGTCTTTTAACAAAAGCACTTTCATTTAAGCCCAAAATCAGTATGTGGACTGAGAAAGGACATACTTTTTTTTGCTGTCTAATGTTATAAGCAGTAGACAGTTTTTCTATAATAATATACAAATAAAAAGTCTACAATATGAACGAGAAAAATCTCATACATAAAAAAAAACGTATATATTGCAGGCATATTGCTGTATTTGTAATTATCACACAAATCATTGCATATTTCAATAATATGGCTTCCACCATTTATTTGGTGTCTTATTAAATAGCAGTACACCCTAGTACACCCTATTAAATAGCCGTACTAGATCCAGTACACCCGAGAGTGGTGCTGGACTTAAACTGCTCAGGAAATATCATGTAAGAATACGCACTTAAATTCATGGTCAAAATGTGCAAAACTGCGACACATTTATGTTTTACCTACAGGTGTACCTTTTACACAACTGGTGCACTGCACTTTCAGTATTATTGTTTTTTTTATAATTAATTTTTTTTAATTATATATTTTTTTAAATAAATAATATTAAAGACCAATTTTGATGTTTCTTATACAATGTTTTTTATTTCCCAATTTAAAACTCAACAACTACAAATATATATTTAAATACAATTTAATACATCTAAAAAGTGATGTTAACTAAATAGGGCAATATTATACTAAATGTATCATATTCCAATCTACATTCTCAAATAATGTAAGGTTTTCCAAGTCCAGGAATAAAAATTTTCACTATATAAATACACACTTGTTTAATAGGATTAATGTTTAAATAGTTTGATTAATACAAATTTACACATTCTAACCTGTACTGTGTTCATAAGGAAGTCGGCTGTGATTTATTTTATTTTTTTTTTTCAGACTGAAAAATCAGCAGTGATTGTAAGGAGCCTGAAAGCCAAGCTTTGCTAATCAGCCACTGCCTGTGGTGAGGAGATGAGATTTCTACAATAGGTGAGCTGAGCCACACTGTGACAGATGTGACCTACTTCCACGCAAGGACACAGTGAGTGTGAACGAAAGGGATTCTGGGACAGAGGTTTTTTAGCGCTCTAGTACCTGTGGACTCATTTGAATAGCTGTTGGCTAAACAACAGTCCAGTTACCACATAACAGAAAAGAGAGAGAACTGCACGGATTGCTGAGTTTCACTTCCTTATTTCCATAAAGACTTGAAACAGAAATTATGCAGAAGGCATAGTTTTTTTTTTTAATTAGCCCATCAAGGTGAAATAAAGATCTGGTTTGAAGTTGCTCAAGCAGAATCCTTTAACTGAAGTCTACAAATTTTTAGTCATTATTGCCACTGTATCCCTGATAAAAGAATAACAGCAGCATACAATAAAGACAGATCAGGTCTGTATAACGATGAACCCAGTCGGTTCAGAGAAGAACAAGAGGGTGCAGAGAAAAAAGACATCTGAGCTTGTCTACGTGGTTGTGATGAGAATATAAACCTTTTACTAACACTCTCATTGAGATTGTAAAATACAAAGAATCTTTTACATCATAACCAAAAGAATACAAGAATCTTTTAAATCATAATCAAGCTTTAACGATGACATGCAAAATCAGCATGTATCTGTCTTCTTCTATGACTTTTAACAATAACTTATTATTCAATGCACCACATGTACAAGCTTAATCATCTTTTATTAAATGTTACAAGTTTAAACTGTTTGTTATAATTCATTTTCCTTTAGATCTGAGATAAGGTTCTATTTGCGTTCATTGACTGAAAGGTCAACAGTAATGTAGATTTCATGGTATTGTGATTTCAGAAGAAACTGCATTATTTAAATGACTGTGATAATAAGTACCATGTAAAAGAAGCAGTGCTAACAGAATGCATATTACATGATGCCAATAATCACCAAATACACCAAATCGGCCCTGATCCAATATTGTGTTTTAGTCTCACTCTCTGGAAATGCTGGACTGGTGACAACCAACCAAATCTGAAACATATTTTTGATTCACATATTTATTTTATGCTATAAATGTCTGGGTTGCAAATTGAAACAATAAAAATCTTGTGTGTGAACATGACACAACTCACAAACCCAGAGATCCAACATATTACTAAGAGGATTCTGGTATTGCTTAAACCCTGGCTGGCACTTAGACTAAGAATTTTATCCAAAACTGTACTGGTGAATTAATCAAAAATGAATTGCGACTTCTTTTAGACTTAGTGAAAGTAAAATACACATTTTAAAAGACAACATTAAAACTATAATGAATTAATGTGCATTTGCATGTGGACGTCACTCTAATTACATCATTTACATACACCAATCAGGCAAAACATTATGACCACCTGCCTAATGTTGTGTTAATTCCCTTTTGCTGCCAAAACAGCCCTGACCTGTCATGCACTGTGTATTCTGACACCAGAACCAGCATTAACTTCTTCAGCAGTTTGAGCAACAGTAACTCGTCTGTTGGATTGTTCCACACGGTCCCCATGTGCATCAATGAGCCTTGTCCATCCATGACCCTGTCGCCGGCGTTCTTTCCTTGGACCACTTTGACAGATACTGACCACTGCAGACCGGGAACACCCCACAAGAGCTGCAGTTTTGGAGATGCTCTGATCCAGTTGTCTAGCCATCACAATTTGGCCCTTGTCAAACTCACTTACATCCTTACGCTTGCCCATTTTTCCTGCTTCTAACACATCAAGTTTGAGGACAAAATGTTGACTTGCTGCCTAATATATCCCACCCACTAACAGGTGCCATGATGGGGAGATAACCAGTGCAATTCACTTTACCTGGCACTGCTCATAATGTTATGCCTGATCAGTGTATAATGTAATAGAGAACTTAGGATAATTAAACCTTGTACTTCTTTAACACATTTTGAGATTGTATGTAAACAATCTGCAGACTTTTAAATATATTCTTTAAATCTGTCACATTAAATGTGGCAGAGCAACATCTGGCAAAAGCAATGCAGGAAATGGGTTCATAACATCCGGCACAGCTCGCGGCGCATAACCTTCATCTCTCATTACAGCTACTGTGGTGAATATTTCTGCTTCTATAATTAGTCGAGTTGTTTCTTTCACAAACGGCGCAAAGCCACATTTGCGTATAGCATTTCCCAAACAAAGGGGAAACGAGTGTAATTGAACTCCATTCCAATGAATAGATAACTGAGAGTGAAGGGAATGTTGTAGACTTACTTTTCCGGTTCTCCTCATTCATGTCGGATTTGCTCCCATTCACCTCATCGGAACGCAGTGCATGATGCTCAGCATCAGTCTCCTCTCAGTCCCATTTATGTACTCGAGGGGAGGAAAAATGCACTTCTTTTATATAGCTAGAATCCTGATTTGGCTTTTTAAAACGCTTTTCTTTGCGCATTGATTCAGTGAAGTCGGATAAATTAACGCGCAAATCCCAGAGGTTTAAACGCGTCCCTTATAACCGGCAGGAGAAAAGCGCAAGTTTGTGGCTGATGAAGAATGAAGCCGCCGATGTTCAACAGAGCAGGACATCACCCTGTCTTTCTCTGTTTATTCCCGCATCTTAAGCCTCCAGTTCGGGATTAAAGCAAAACAGGTGGTTTAGAGCAAACCACAGCCTGTAAACTTATTAAAGGGAGGGATTCGGAGCAGATGAATATATGGAGCGTCGACACGAGGGTTGCCAGATTGGATTGACTCTCTCAAGCTTTGAAACCCTCCCAGTTCACTGTAAACCAGCCCAGAATGCACCTAGAAATCTAGTTCAGTGATGCACTGTCTCAAACAGTACAACTGATGTTATAAGGAAGTCATGTATCTTAATAAGTAAACTGTTTAGTTGTATGGTATGAGGAAGGCTGAGGAACTATGTGTACGTAGTCCAGTGTAAAAAATATATATATATTTACATTTATATTTAAGGCATTTTGGACATTCTCTTCACTAGAGCGACTTACTGGAGTTTTCATGAATATGTCCCCATACTGGTTCACTAGCAATGAAAGAGAGAAGGAAACAGACAACAGTTGAGTGTTGTAAAATTTACAAACAAGTGTAACCCAGTGTGAATCATAATATTTTGACATCATAAAATAACACATTGTCCATCATATTTCTAATAAAAGCAACATACTACTGAGCTGAGCTGACTCTTGCTGCTTGGTGGTGGTGGATTGGACACTTGACCTTCTGGTCTGTCAAACATGTAGCCACTATAATTAATGCATGCTGATTCATCTACTCATAGTGATGAGTACAACAGCACAAAAAGATTGCACTGAATCAGTGTGAGGTAGTTGTTGTATCCTACATCACCCTAATGAGCAAATGTATTCGATTATGTGTTTGTTTATACCATGTAATATATTATAGTATTTCATTTGTTTGCTGTAGATTTTACAGGACTTTACTGGCAAACCAGGTATCCAGTAAATTATTGTAAAAAAATCTACAGTAAATTTTTTTTACATCACTTTAGGGAAATATCTTTTGACATTGGGAAAAGGGGAAATTGCTGTGGAATCCCCTGTCAAAAGCTATTAATGTGCTAAATATAACTGTATACAAAAATAGCTGCTCTATTAATCATTTACTTACTTACTATTCTATCGACCCCAGCACAGTTATCCATTTCCTAATTTACTCACTTGCTGGTTATATAATAATGTGGGGGGGTGTGGGTTGGGGGATAAAATTTCTCCAGGTGGGTTGCATTTGATATTGATAGTTAATTGAGGCTAGAGCAATCAGAAGTGTCAATGTGGACCACATCTGCTGAAGAATCTGGACTTTATCCGTGTTAAGGTTAAAGCTCTCAGCAAACTGAACATCATTTAAGACTTAAACATGTTTTGCAGTGTCTTCAAAGCTTCAAATATTCCTTTTGGAATACACTGCAGTTCCCTCATAATAGGTTTTTGTTTTCTTTCAGGTTTTCTTTCAAGACTGAATAGTAATATAAAGTTGCCTTTCATGCTTTTATGTCTTGCACAATTGTATGTTGAGAAAACCTGAGACTCCTGGTAGGCATCTGAGTGCTTCTTTACTCTGCCCTCGGCCGTGACCACCCCATTAGTAAAGGACAGAGGCTGGTAATGGGGTATTTACAGATGAAAGCATTGCCTTTTGGACAGTATCTTCATCAGGTCATTGGGTTCTCGTGTCTCAGGTCTATGAACAACAGTTCCCCCACCACTGAACTGTGAAGCTACAACTCTGGACCCGCTCAATTCTTCTTGTACTCTGGTTTCCTCCCCAATCCAAAGACACGCATTGTAGGCTTATTGACATCTTTAAATTGTCTGTAGTGTGTGAGTGAGTGTGTGCGGGATTGTGCCCTGTGAAGATTTGGCACCCAATCCAGGCTCCAGGCTCCCTGCAGCTCCTGTGTAGAATAAGTGGTGCAGAAAATGGATGGAAGGAAGTTTTTATTAAATGATTTCTGTATGACAGCAAAATTTATTGCAAATATTCAAATAGTGCACCATACTGCATTATCTAACTTTGCTGATGGACCTCATCATGCATAAACTGAGGTTTAGAGAACTGCACTTACAAAAGTAACTAGCATTTCCATCTGACCTGTCACTGACATGAGGACAATTTGCATATTGTGTCACTGTAATCCCTACTTAACCCTGGACAGATTTTCTGTTGATGTAAGTGTCTACTCAAGCATCAGATAAATATGAGACCATCCTTTCCAAAGATAATATAACAGGATATATGCAGGTTTACAGTCCCGCACAGACTGGTCATCTTGCTGCTGATCAGTTATCACTAGGTTTAGTAAGTGTGTTTAGGTGAAGAGATCACCATGGTGCACCCAAGCCCCTACTCCAAATGTTCTAAATGCAAGTGATATTATGCACGCATCAGACATACCATTAAAACCACATAACTAATATTTTGAAGGTCCCCCTTATATGTCTACCCATTGCATACACTTTTGGTAGTGGGCAGGAGTCAGAATGGGCAATCTGACTGGTCTGCAGCTACACAGCCCCATACACAGCAAGCTGTGATGACACAGTACACACATAGCTAGCATTTACTTTTTCAGCAATTTGTGCTACAACAGCTCTTTTGTGGGATTGGACCTTGCAACTTACAGGATACTTTTGATAGATACTGATCACTGCAGACCAGAAACACCCCACAAGAGCTGCAATTTTGGAGATGCTCTGATCCAGTCGTCTAGCCATCACAATTTGGCCCTTTGTCAAACTCGCTCAAATTCTTACACTTGCCCATTTTTCCTGCTTCTAACACATCAACTTTGAGGACAAAATTTTCACTTGCTGCCTAATATTTCCCACCCACTAACAGGTGCCATGATGAGGAGATAATCAATGTTATTCACTCCACCTCTCAGTGCTCATAATGTTATGCCTGATCGGTGTAGTTTATGCATAAACTGTGGTTCTTATAATATGCATCACATTCATTTTCTGATTATATTTGTCAGCTAATTTACACTGGATTCATCATAGTTATATTATGTAGTGTTTGTTTCAGCCATTATGTGTTTCAGTACCAGGACAACCAGAGAACAATTAATGAGCCATTGAGCATTTCGCCCTTAGCTGTGTGCTGGAACTGTATCCTGTCCTAATTATAAGATAGTGACAATGATTAGTTTAAGGACAGCTTTTATTTACAGATTTCATCTTTTATATACTTTGGATTATTTGTTAAAGGACAAAAACACTGAAATGATAGCTTTATTTTAGAAATGTTTATTTTTATGCCGCTTTGTGGTGCCAGACTGGTGAATATATACTGCCCTCTAGTTGTACATTATGGCATTTTTTTCTTCCCTTATAATATGACATCACAATATATTGCTAGTCAGACAGGTGGGTGTGTCTATTGTAAGATAATTTGGGTTGTGTTTTTAGAATGATAGATGCACTGTTAATCTCCCATTGTATTCTGCTGTCATCACACACACACTCCCTCTCTCTCTTCTCTGATAGTATGCAGTGTCAAGATTTTTTAACGCATGTGTGACAGGTGACAACTCAGTGGTTTCAGATAAAAGATGAAAACCACACTGAATGTTTCATATTATAAAAAAATATAGTGCCATCCAAATCGCAGTGATACATTTGATTAGTCTCTGAGAAAATACATCTTAAATTTGATTCCTCTCTAGATTTTAATGTGTACATGGTCACGTGTCACTATTGACATATATGAGCATGGTTGTTAATAGCAGCCAGCAATTTTGGTTTTGTTTAATTACCGATCCACTCTCCTGGCTGCAACACACACACACACACAGACACAGACACAGACACACACACACACACGAATAAGGAAAACATTTTGCTCTTTAGTTCTTCAGTTAACCTGTTAGAGATTAAGAATTAAGAAACTGCCGGCACACACACACAAACACACACACAGAGAGATTAAGAAACTGCCGGCACACACACACACACGTGCGTTTTGCCGCATGTCTACTCTCATTCATTAGTGTTTACTATGTAGTGTATGTTGTGATATCATGTTCACATATGGCACACATGTTCACACTTTAGCTTTGTTCACACTAAGTATATCAAAATATTAAAAGTAATCAAATGAACCTATTATTATTATTATTATTATTATTACTATTACTTTTATTACTATTACTGGTTTATTAGTATTCGTATTATTAGTAGTAGTTTTAATAATAATAATAATAATAATAATAATAATAATAATAATAATAATAATAATAATAAATAAATAAATAAATAAAAGGTGAGACTTTCGACCCCACCGAGAGGTGCATCGTGTTACGATGGTCAGCGTGCCCCCACCCCCCCAAAAAATGACGTCTCGCGCAGGGTGTTGTTTCCGGGTAACAACTCCTTAGCCACGGTATCCAGGATACTTCTGTTTCCATGGTAAGGCGACAGCGCACGCGGAGAACGCGCTCGCGCAGTAGCCCTAAGCGCTACACGTCCTGACTTCGAAACCACACACTACATCCTTCTGCAGTGTCCCAGCGCTTTCCCGAGCCCGTTAAATGACCGTTGGTTTGAACCGGAAGTGGGGGCGATACTGCGCGTAGCTTTAGGGGCAGTACGTCATGGAAGAGCGTAAACAGTGAGCGCATTTGCTGATGTCAGCACTGAGCTACAGGGGCAGCAGAGCATTGCAGTAGAGAGAACAGGCTACCATGCCTACCTGTCACCATGGCTACGTCCCAAAACCGCATACCGCACTCATCACTACAATAGTAATCTGTACAAAAATATTTGTTACACCATTTAGTGCCTTATTATGCTGCTGAGATGGAGATGAAGTGTTTTATCAACAGTGCAAAGGAAGGCCGTGTTGTGTGCACCTATCAAATCTCACTTAACTAATATCATGTTTCACATTTAGAATAATCATATTTAGTAGAAGTATATTATTTGCTTAAATAAATAAATAAATAAATAATAATACAGTTCCAAATGTGATTAGGCTGATAGCTGTCAGTTTTAGACTAAGTGACACCCTTTACATTTCTGTAGCCTGTAACACGATCTGAACACAAGCTGTATGAAGAAAACCAACTGAAATAGTGCATCACATTTTACTTAACAATTTGTAAGCGTTTCGATTTGATTAACCCGGCATGACAAAAAGACACGTACTAAAGTAAATACAAACAACAACATGCAAACATGTGCATTTCACAATCAAGACGATCAAGACCCTATGCATGATATTCAGCCTGTTGTCGGTGAGATCAAATCCCAGACTGTATACAATATAACAGTGCTGTGTGACTGAAGTATTTAGGTGAGCAGTCGTCTTCAGTCGCAAAGGCAGGCTCCTTGTCCAATCGTTTCCCCCAATAGGCGGTCCTAATCGCAGTGTTTCACACGGCATTCCCTCCCCATCCGGGCTCCGCTCGCCTCTCTGGCTTATCACCGCTTCCTTATCGCCGAACCCGGGACTCACAGAGCGGCACTGATCACGGTGTCATCATTTGGACCGGGTGCTGTTTTAGCCAAAGGCATGGCCACCGCGCTGTAATGCTGCGCTGCTCTCTCCTTCTCTCACAAGCCCATCCATCCTCAACATCAGCAGCAGTGCAGTGCTATGGATCCGTAAGCTAAGCCGCGTCCCTCATATACATACTACAGCAGGATTCCGCAGGCTCCAGCTCCAGGCTCCTTTCTCCAGTACTGATAGCGCTTTTAATAACCATATTAGAGCCGCAAGGCAACGCGTCGACGGGGGGAGCTGGAATTATGAAGGTATGTTGTGACGGAGCGTCGCATTTATTTCTTTGGCCATATGCTTTAGTGCACTTGCTGCCTTTTTTCATTTTTCCACCCCTTTTTTTTGCGCGCGACACGTCATGCCCACTACCGCTACGGTATACAACTTCCATTATGCGAAATATTACACTAGCATTAGCGTGCCTGCCTTGTTTGCTGACAGCAGCCCTCTTTCGTGTCGCTGGTGTCCGTCGTGGCACGGTTTAAAAGCTATCTTCGCTGGCAGTTTTATGTCAAACTGGATGTTTGTTTTGTGTTTAAACGTCTAACACTTGACGCGGTGTGTTTGGAGGCAACAATGTCGAGATGAGGTTTCACGCACAAGCATGTCAGTTTCCTTCCTCAACAATAAGCGCCTGGAGTGGATGCATGGAGCTTCAGATGATGTAGCAGTGACTTAGAATTTTATCCAAACCTGTCCTGACAGTTTCCAAAATGTGTGTGTGTGTGTGTGTGTGTGTGAGAGAGAGAGACAGAGAAAGAGACCTGACCTGGAGCATTTCAGTGCACTCATGTAACACGCGCATTTATTTTTCTTGCCACATTTCCTATGGCTTTAATTGACTAGGCTAGGTTAATTAGGTGCATGATTAGCTGCATATTTATTATCAGATGCAGGCCTCCATGTACACCAATCCCATGGAGTCCCCTGGAGTTCTGCTCATGGTGTAAATAATCCTAATTGTAGTCATTGACTAGCACCGGGCATTGAATTCAGTTCAGGATAATAGCCCACAGTGTTCTCATTCATGTGTCAGTGTAGTTTTGTGTAAGTTCATGCTGTGACCTGGAAGACTAAGTATTCCAGCCGGACCATTTCTGGTAATATCACTAATGTGCCTGATACTAGCCTGGAACAATGTATATGACCTCCTGTATTTTTTTTTGATAGACCATGAATGTGAACATAAGTCACAATTTCTTTTACAGTATGCCGTCATGACACCCTCATAAACGACGTTTCTCCTAACTTGGCAAAGGAAGCTTGCAGAGAGCTGGGTTGGTTATTGTGAAGGTGTCAGTATGGGTTAAAGGTTTCATCTCCACAGTTGTAATATCACAGTTGTATGGGAGATGAAAAAACATGGGATCAGTATAGCTCTAGTAAATATTCATGGTGAATACAGGGCATGTTGGCTGAGGTAAGCCTTCTTTGGATGGCTAAGCAGATTTCTGGCAGTACAGTATGGCTTCAGTAAACAGAACAGACAATATTTCAGGAGGGGTCATTTTTAACTGTGGAGTCAGCATGCACTGAAGGACCTGTTATACATGCTTACACATTCAGATGTTTACACCAGACACGTGCCAGCAGGATGCCGCATCTCTCTCTCTCTCTCTCTCTCTCTCTCTCTCTCTCTCCTTTCATGTGTCTTCTTTGTCCTTTTCAGTCCATTCACTAATCCAATCCTTTCCTTTCCTTTCCACGTTTTCTCTCTCCACTCCTCTTCTTCTGTCCTTTACACTCGTCTTCACTCTTCTCTTTATCACTCATTTCCTCACATTGACACGTCACCTTTCCTTTCCTCTTATTTTCTTCCCTTTCATCTCCCCGCCTCTTTTTTTTTAAACTTCTTTACACTCTTCTCTTCTTCTCTCCTGCATGCTCCATTCAACCCTACCAGCCATAAAGCTTAATAGCATGAAGGTTAAAAGACATGAGGCCAATGGTGTCATTATGCAAACTGCAGGTGCCGGTTGGGGGGTATTGATATGAAAATGTGTTCAGGTACCATGAAGATGTGTTCCTACAAAACTGCCTCAATTTGTCCAAGTGGATGTGTGTAGCAGTTTGTACTAAAAGCAGCAAATAACACTAATAACTTGGTCTGAGAGGATGTATAAGTGGAAAAGAGCTTCATTTTAGAGCAGACGTGTTGTAAATAAAGTGATACGAACTCTTCTTTCATACCAGGGCGTTCAGGGTAAAGCCTGACAAAAGACGTTTGTCCTCCGTTCGAGATAAGTGTTAACAAGTATTTGTACAGTAACATGTAACTTGAAAGCGCCTTTCCTCCTTTATTAACAGAGGAGCTTTTGGTGCTGATGTGGGGGAAAAGTGAAAATAGCTTCTGGCTCTCCAGCCCTCAGAAAGCTTTAATGATTCTGTGTAGAATGCCAAGCTGTGCTAGCTCAACCGCTTCACACACTAGTAAGCCGCAGTGCGTTGCTGCAGAGTGTTTTTAAAATGTGTCTTTAAGCAATGTATAATATTGATGAGGGCAGAAGCAACTTTCTGAAGAGAGAGGCTGCGACGTTTCGTCTTGTAATACTTTGTCGCTGTGTCAAAACAGAGCAGGAATCAAAGTGTGTTACACACGATGGTATAAATATCTGAGGAAAAAAATTTGAAAGTGTGTTTGTTTCAGTACACTCGAAATGTACCTGTTCTCAACACAGGTTTTATTATCAATCATCCATTGGCAAGTTTCTGAATCCGGCACCTTTTGCGAAACCGTTCCTCATTACATCCTGACGTTCTGTCCTCCTGTTGGCCTAATGCCTCCTGGACCTTAAGTTTTCAATTAAAGCCATGCTCAATTGGAGCTCATCTATCACCTCATTGGAGGGCCCCTGCAGGATTGATCTCCCTCCTGCATTTTATCTCCTGCGGACCTCTCAGCTTCAGGCTAATGAGGACTGGTGCAGGAGCTCTACAGCTGAACAGGATATCGATGCAGGCAGGGATATCAAAGTGTTCTATACTGTATAAATCTGTGCTAGCCCAAAGTACTCCGGCAAACGCTTGCAAAGTCATTTTCTCATTCTTATACTGTTACCTTTAATGGGGATATGGTAATGGCACAGAGTGTTAACCAATAGAAACATCACATTTATATTACTCCTTCATTTATCATTTACTATCCCATTATCATTTTCAATATTTTATCTTTTAATATCTGCCCCGGCATATGTTTAGTCGTTTATCTATCTAGACTTATATGGCCAAAAGTTTGTGGACACCGGACTAAAACACCCATATGTTTTTCTTATTCCAGATGTAGCCTTTATTTTGCTGTTCAGTTGTCTTTATTTGTCACATATACATTACTGCACAGGGAAATTCTTTCTTCACATATCCCATGCTTGGGGTCAGAGCTCAGGGCCAGCCATGATACAGTGCCCCTGGAGCAGGGTGGATTGGGGGCCTTGCTCAAGGGCCCAACGATGGCAGCATAGCAGGGTTGAACCCTGCTGTGGCTTGAACCCTGATCCTCTGGTCAGCGACCCAGAGCCTTAACCACTTGAGCTAACACCACCAAGGTTATGATAACCTCCACTCTTCTGTGAAGTCGTTCATCTGGATTTTGGAGTGTAGCTGTGGGGATTTGTGTTCATTCAGCCACAAGAGCATTAGTGAGATCAGGCACTGATGTCAGGTGAGGAGGTCTAGGGTTCTGTCAGTATTTCAGTATTTCCACCCAAGAGATGTTCAGTCGGGTTGAGGTCAGGGGTCTCGATTTCTTCCACTCCAGCCTTAGCAAACTTTGTCTACATGGAGCCAGAGTAAAAAGCTAATTGTAATGCTACAGCATACAAAGACCTCATATACAAAGTGTGCTTTCAGTTTGGGAAAGACGCACATATGGGTGTGAAGGTCAGGTGTCCACACACCATTGACCATAGAGTGTTTCTGGGTTATTCATCTAGCTCCTATTTAACTCGCAAAATATTTCCTAATTACCTCATCAATATGAAGGGAAGGTCTGTCTGTCTAGGCGTTAGATTGGTCCAGAGAGAGGTGTGTCAGAAGAAATTCACGTCTTGAGGACATTCTTATATTCATGTGGCCAGTGAGGTTTTGAAAGGCCAAAGAAGGACGCATTGATTAACACAGGCATGCCCTGGATGTGGCATGTAGCTGTGGGACAAATCTCATTTATTTATTCACTGTTCATCAGTAAATTCCTTATCCTGGCTCGGGGTTTACGGGAGATTTTTTTTATGAAATAGGACAATTGAAAAATATCACAGACAAATAGAAATAAAGGTAATAACTACAGGAATGTGTGGGAGTGGGATTTAAAACAGTCCCATGTTGCACATCAGATCATGTAGCTCGACTCGCAAGTAATAGCTTATTGTTTCAGTTTCCTAACAGCTTGTTGCCGTTTTTCATTGTTAAATTTGAATTTGTAATCATTTCACCAGTAATTATTCTTTCTTTATTTATTTATCTTTTTTGAACTATGGCTGAAACTGCAAAAGGTTGGCTTAGTGGTTAACATATTTGCCTGGCACCTCTAGGCTTAGGGGTTTATTTCCCATCTCTTCTCAGTGTGCTTAGAGTTTTCATGTTCTTCCTGTGCTTCAGTTCCCTCTGGGTACTCCAGTTTTCTCCTCCTGACTAAAGACATTTGTTGTAGGATGATTGGCATCTCTAAACAAGTGTGTGAATGGGTGTGTGTGTGTGTGTGTGTGATTGTGCCCTGTGATGAGTTGGCACCCTGTCCAGTCTTCCCCCCCACTCCTTGTGCCTTGACTCCTCAGGTTCTCCTTGACCCTGGGTAGCATAAACGGTACAGAAAACAGATGGATGTCTGGATGTGTTTCATGAAATATCACTCAAACATCTCATTTAATTTTTAATTTTTCAAGCAGCAATTGAGGCATTGACAATTTCAAGTAAGCGTCTCTGATGTCACGGTGCCTGCTGTGTCTGAGCTTCATTTTCATTTATCCTGATAACTTCTTAATCCTCTCAATCACATGCAGTATGCCTTCAGCAAGCAGCAGTGCAGGATCTCTCTGTCATGCTGGCTCATATTCACCTGAGAGTCAAATGTTTTTTGAGTAAATTATACCACGAGAGTGACTGCTTCTACACAAGAGGGGGGAAAAAACCCCACAGGCGATCCAGCTCTCAATGTTAAACTTCACAAACGACACATCATGAGTTTGAATACTGATATCGGTATCAGTTAACGCAGACGAACAGTCGAAAGCGTCAGTGCTGATCATCCTACTGATTAGGCTAGAACCTGACAGTGTCTCCATTAGGCCACTTCATGCTCTCATTAATGTTAACACCTCAAATATTTTCACAAATGGTTAAACATGACATTTGCCTTTCTATTTTTCTATTTTTATTTAGTAGTTTCAGTATTTGTCCAAAACACCCAGAGTTTTTCCTTTTATGCTCAAGCATGCCTAGGAGAAAATAGGGTGAAACTGAGGACACAGTTTGATCTCACGCTGCATATACAGATATAGCACAGATTATTTTCCAGAAGGAAGATTTCAGATTTTATGTAGCCCATTGGCAGGATACATTTGCAAATCATGTGCAAGATCTATTCCTGAGATCCCATGAGATGAAGAAAGTTATCTCTCTATAGACCTGTGTGTGTGTGTGTGTGTGTGGGCATGTTTTTAGACACATTTTTCAGACCAAATTTCTCCCATAGTGCAGCTTTTATTTAAAAGAAAAAATCAAACTAGTTTCCTTTCACTTACTGACGGTGAGGTAGTGCTGTAGATATAGCATGAATTAGCTGTATTCATGCATAATCATATCAGTAGAAGGTCCTCAGAAGGATAGTAAGCACTGCGCTGAACAAGCAGACAGAAGTTCATGTTACACAGAGTTATGTTTTAGTGATGTATTGCACCTAAGAGCTAAACTTGCAGTAAAGTAAACGTGGGAGGCTTCCTCGGTCTTCCTGTTTTGAGGAACATATGTCTGTAATGCCCTTGGCTGTATTACATAGATAGGAATACAAAGCAACAGACAGAGTGGACTTTGATACCGTGTCTGAATTGCTCACGCCTCTGTTTGCTTTTTGATTATAAATAGTTTATGCATACTTCAGCTGACCTGTTTGACCATTGGAATGAAAATGGTAACCTGTTATTGTGTTTATGTGGCCTCCAGCAGTTTTTAAACCCCACTTGCTCGCTCTCTCTCTCTCTCTCTCTCTCTCTCTCAGTAAATGAATATTGAGAAAGCTGCAGGTGATCTGCAGCAGTGTCTCAGTGAGCTAATGTTGTGTAGTTACCCCCCACCACACACACACACACGCATACTACATCCCAATTCCCTATTCCCTCCAGTGCTTATCAGCGAAAGTCCTCTTACTTAATGCTTGCCCTTTGCTCTGCAGTGCCACTATAATAAAACGTGTGTTTGCACGAAACACATGCCGTATGAATCGTACAAAAATCCCCTGAAATGCTTTTACGTACAGCTTTTTTTGTTAAGACCGTTCATCCTGATTCATTTGATTACTAATGTCTGTACACACTGTCTCTAGTAACAGTCTCGTAAAAAAGTTCAATTGAAGGGGATGTTGTAAATGTTAGTAGTGAAAGTTAGAGCTGATCTGACCTCTTAAAGAAGTCACGTGTTAAAGCTGTCACCAGTGTGTCTTGGCATTACGTGTTTAAAATCATATAGGCCTAGTATCACTATAGCATTATTATCACCTGAAATGTCCTTATGCATTTTTAATGAACTCTGGGAAGTCGTGTTTGCGGATTCAGTCACCCCCCTCGCGTGTTTTGACCATCTGTTTGCTTATTTTTGTTTCAATTTAGAGACTCAGCCTTATGTATTCAGCCTGCAGACTGCCATAGGGCAGCAAAACTCTCTGCTGAATAAGATTTATGAGGGAATGTATGAGGAAAGCTTATTTCCCGTGTAAACTTTTGAGAGAATTAAGAACTATGTATCACTGATCCACTATTTTTGCGATGCCTTGTGGCTTTAGTTCCTGTCAAGGTCAGGAAACGATATATTAAACTGCACTGTAATGTAAGTGAAAGCCTGAATGAACAATACTGTTCAGATATTTAGAAACACTAAAGTATTTAAATACTACTTTTTGATAATAAAAAATAAGCCTTTAATGTGGTATTCTCAGGCTTTGTTTTGTTCAGTGATTTTAGTAGTTAGCTATAAATAAACCATGGTGCACTTTGTATATTTTTAGTGTGATTCACACTGGGAAACTCATTACGATTTAGATACTGTTAATACAAAGGTACTAAAACCTCAGAAAAGAAAGTTAGCAGTTTAGGCGTAGGCAGAAAATGGCATAGCAGCTTACGTCTCACTTGAAAAACTGATGCATTGAGTGAGAATTAAAAGCAAGAAGTTAAAAGGAGGGGTGTTTGTTTGTTAAAGATCTGATTGTAGAGATGCTACAATTTCTAAAATTAAGTGCACACTACACATCAATCAGCCATAACCTTAATACCACCTGCCTAATATTATGTTGGTCCCCATTTGTGCTACCAAAACAGCTTTGACGAGTCCAGGCCTGGACTCCAAAAGATCTCTTAAGGTGTGCTGTGGAATCTGGCACCAAGATATTAGCACATCCTTTAAATCTTGTAAGTTGCGACATGAGGCCTCTCCAAATCAGAATTGTTTGTCCTACACATCCCACAGACACACGATCAGATTGAGATCTGGGTAATTTGAGTTCTTTGTCATTTTCCTCAAACCATTCCTGAGCAATTTTTGCAATGTTGCAGTGAGCATTATCCTGCTGAAAAAGGCCACTACCATTAGGGAATACAGTTGCCATGAAGTGGTGTACCTGGTCTGCAGCAATGTTTAGGTAGGAGGTTTGTGTCAGAGTAACATCCGCATAAAGTAGTAACTTTGCCTAGAGCATCACACTGCCTCCACTCGCTTTCCTTCTCACAGTACATCCTGGTGCCATGTCCTTCTTCAGATAAGTGATGCACACACACTTGACCCTCCACGTTATGTAAAAGAAAGCTTGATTCATCAGACCAGGCCACTATCGTCCATTTCTCCATGGTTCAGTTCTAATGCTCAGCATGGGCACTCTGACTGGTCTGCAAGCTGTGATGCGCTGTGTGTTCTGACACCTTTTTATCATAGCCAATATTAAATTTTTCAGTGCTACAGTAGCTCTTCTGTGGAATGGGACCAGGCAGGCTATTCTTCGCTCCTCATGCTCCCCTTGGGCGCCCATGACCCTGTCACTGATTCACTGATTGTCCTTCATTGGACCGCTTTTGGTAGGTTATAACCACTGCATACTGGGAACACCACACAAGACCTGCTGTTTTGGAGATGCTCTAACCCAGTCGACGAGCCGTCACAATTTGACTCTTATCAAAGTCACACAGATCCATATACTTTCCCATTTTTCCTGCGTCCAGCACATCAACTTGAAAAACGGACTGTTCACTTGCTGTCTAATATATCCCACACCTTCACAGATTCCATTATAACAAGTTATTGTTATGGTTCAGCTGTTTATTCCATTTAGGAACACACTGCAAAAACTAATCTCACCAGAATATGGACAAAGTTTTCTACTTTTAATACAAGATTTGCCTTTTTTTTGTCAGATTCATTGACTTGTTTTTCTTGAAATGAATGAATTGTGTGGAATAGGGTTTATTAATGACATATTTGGTTTGCTATAACTGGAAATACTATATAGCGTGGACTATATTCAATATAGTTTCACTTGTTAAGAGGCCGTTTCTGCACTACAAGACATTAAGCATGCAGAACATACTGGCTAGTTACAGGATTAGGTTTAGCGGCTCAATGTGCTGATATGAAACCAGTGTGTTGCTAATTAAGTGATATAGATTATACTGTAGATGCTAATTAGCTGATAGCTTACTTTTTTGCTCTTCCTAACCAGCAGGTATTTATATGCATTTACTTGGGTGGAAATGGAAACAGGTGGAGTGGCTCACTGTGGTCCAAATTGCATTATCACATACTGAGGCACCTTATTAGTGAAGACACTAGGGCAGCCATTTTGCCATTAAACTATCAGTGTGAGATATAATTCACACTGATAGTAGGAATAACTGAAAACTAATTGGTATATAATCGAAACTGAAAGTTCGCTGCACTGCTGGCAGACACTTGTTTCTTAAAGGGAATGAGAAGAGTCGAACTGATTATCGATCACCTAATTGCACTTCTTGATGAAGCTTTCAGCCCACCCCAGCTCTGCACAAGGTCACTGCTTCCTCCAGCTGGTCACTGAAACACCAACAGTATCTTTAGATCATACATATGAAAAGGCTATAATCATTTGCATGGTATCTGTGTCAAGATACAAATAAGTAATTTTTTCTTTTTCAAAATACTTTTATGTACAAAATGAACTCGTGGCAGCCCTGATGAAACAGCTCACGTGTTTTCATTTCTCTTCCCGCAGCGTTGGCGCCATGTCTAAGGCTACAGTCAAGAAGCTGCACTGGCGTTCCAAAGTTCAGGAGAGCTTCGTTCCTCTTGGTGGAGCCTCTGGGGAGCTGGGTGTGGCCATTGGGGGTGGTGCCGACTATGGCGAGTTCCCATTTGTCACAGCAGCACCCGGAGGAGGCGCTACAGTGGGTGACATCATCCTGGAGATTGGCGGCACTCCTGTCCTGGGCATGACCCTGGGAGACGTGAGAGGGGTTCTGAACTCGTGTCCTCATCCCATCCGCATCAAAACCGTTTCACCAGGTAAAAGCAGCAAAGCTTATTAGTTTATTCCAGGGAATTCTGATGAGCTGAGTAAGGGATTCTTGCTGTATCTGCGGAATATATTGGCATGTCAGCTTGCTGCTGCTCCTCTGCTCTGCAGGTAGCGAATTCCTGAATTGTCGCATAACAAACTCTTAAAATCTCATGACTAAATTCCCAGCTTTTGTTTTTAACACAATTGATCTTGTTTAGAACAGATACATTAAATATTCCTACAGCTCCTCTAAATTTAATGACCCTAGATGTTTATGTGCATCATCCCCAATGATGCCCCACAGTGCATCAATTCCTTTTTAATTTCAAAATAAAAAATGGTAAAACAAGGAAGTGACTTAAATTATATACAATTTTATTGTGCTGAAATAGGAAATCAAATTCAATGTTCTTAAAATATTGACTCCACACAAAGTCTAGAAATCAGATATTCATACATCCGAATATATTAAAAAAAAGCCCACTGTAGTAGATGGCATTGTCAAAATATTTAGTTTAAAAAAAAAAACGCATATGCAGCTTTATACATATAACTGTTGTTATAATTTTGTGATTAATGTATCCTTAAATTGCATCCAGAAAATCCTGCTAATTTTCCCGCCCGCCATGTCGTCCTCTTTTTTCCTTGTCCTCTTGCTATTTTTAAAAAGCGTGTAGTGATCCATATTGGTACATCAGACACTACTGCCAATCTGCAATCTACTGTCTTCTTGCTATCACAAGTTAATTGCTGAAACACAGCATGGTTCATTCAAGATCATTCATCTTGTATCTTGTTCCCAAACTGAATCTGAAATTCAGTAAGTAAAGAGTAAAGACAGTAAGCAAAGGAAAATGTAATGTTTTAGCCACACATAGTATATATAAATATATATATATATATATATATATATATATATATATATATATATATATATATATATATATGTTGTCAAAAGTTTTTGGGACACCCCTCCAAATCATTGAATTCAGGAGTTGGGCTCGGCCCCTTAGTTCCAGTGAAAGGAACTCTTAATGCTTCAGCATACCAAGACATTTTGCACAATTTCATGCTCCCAACTTTGTGGGAACAGTTTGGGGATGACCCCTTCCTGTTCTAACATGACTGCACACCAGTGCACATCAAGGTTCATGAACACTTGGGTGTGGAGGAACTGACTGGTCTGCACAGAGTCCTGATCTCAACTCTATAGAACACCTTCTCGTCCAACATCAGTGCCTGACCTCACAAATGCGCTTCTAGGGGAATGGTCAAAATTCCCATAAACACACTCCTAACCCTTGTGGAAAGTCTTCCCAGAAGAGTTGAAGCTGCAAATAGCTTCAAATATAGCTGCAAAGGGTGGGCCAACTCCATATTACATTCATATGCATATAAAGGTTGACGTCACAAAACTTTTAACAATATAGTGTATGTCCATATATATATATATATATATATATATAACAAGGGTTGGACAGTGTAACTGTAATGCTGGCTATTGTGCCCATAGTGTTGGAGGCTTCAAGAGCAGAGTGTGAAGGTTGAATAAGCAGAGCAATTGCACAGCTGTACATAAAATATTGCAATCCACACAACATAATACCAGACAAATAGAAGTTCAAAGGAGGACAGATTGTTGTGCGTGTCTCACTGGTGCATCTGTGACCAGGACAGCAAGTCTTTTGTGGTGTACTGAGAGCCACATTATTCAGGATAATGTCAGCATACCACCACAAAGGACCAACCACATCCAACAGGAGTAACTGTCGACGAAATTGGAAGGTGTCTGAAAGAGGAAGGTGTCTATCCAGAAAACATAAAACCACAGCTAGGCAACTCAGTGGAGAATGAAATGCACTTTGACTCTTCTGTTTACACTAAAACCGTTCATTGGGAGCTCCACAGGGTCAATATTCATGATCTGGCTGCAATAGCCAACCTTGGGTCATTAATGCCACTGCCAAACGTCAGGTTAAATGATGTCATTGGCAGAGATGCCAGTCAGTCTGTGCCCATGACAGCTGTAGATTCCTGTTTTTGTCTAACAGGAGCAAAACCTGATGTGGTCTACCTTTTGTAGCTCATCCACTGCAATACTTGATGTGTGTGTTCTGAGATGCATTTCTGCTCACCACAGGTGTAAAGTGTGATCATATAAACTGAAATGAAGAAATTCCCAGGGGTTTCTGAAAAACACTGACCAGCCCTACTGGCACCAACAACCATGCCATGATTAAAGTCATAGAAATCATATTTTCTTTACCCATTAACTGAAGTCCTTCACCTGTATCTGCATGAATTTATCCACTGATAAATGAGCAGATGTACAGGTGTTCCTATTAAAGTGGACAGTGAGTGTATAATGTACTGTTTATACAGCTTGTATATATATCTTTGTACTGAGAGGAGCATAACTGTAGAGATACAGACCTAAGACATACCACTTATGGATTCAAAACAAAATGAAACTGTACAGTAATATTTACAGACATTTTATTAATAGTTCAGCTGTGCTTAAGCGTTTCTTCTTTGTCTCTGCTGATGCACTTGACTGTTTGCTGGTAAGTAGATCTGATAAGCGCAGTCCATTACTTAACCTTTACTGCACTCACTGCTCACCCTGGCAGGACTGATCACTGTCGGTGAGCAAGAGCAGACAGATAGCAGTCAGGTGCACATACGGCTCAGACTGGATAGTTTATATCCGTCTGCTAATTATATAGAAGGGGCTGTTGTTTAAGGTCAGAAAGAGCATTAAAAAATGAACAGATACAAGGGCAAAAGTGCTTCGCCCCACAATTCACACTAGCCCTCGAGGCTTTTGCTGGCTTCTTGATTCATTTTTATTGTGAATAGGGAGTGGTATTGTGTGAATTAGCACAGTTTGAGAGAGGAGAAAATCGATGAAAGGTGATACTAGGAAGCAGCTGAATGTCGAGTTCTTCTCCACTGAAGTGTGGATTCTAACAGAACTGTTAGTTTGTTCCTTGTCTTAAGTGTTTAAGTGGTTTACTGTAGCTTTCTCTTGCTTTTGCTGAGTTTGTGCTTAATGATAGTTTGTGAACAATGTTATTTAATGTGTATACACGTGTTGTTACAGTGCATCCGGAAAGTATTCACAGCGCTTCACCTTTTCCACATTTTGTTGTGTTACAGCCTTATTCCAAAATGGATTCAATTATTTTCCTCAAAATTCTACAAACAACATCGCTATAATGACAACATAAAAGAAGTTTGTTTGATATCTTTGCAAATTTATTAAAAATAAAAAAGGAAAAAATCTGTAGCTGTAACATAAAATGTGGAAAAAGTGAAGCACTGTGAATACTCTGCAGATGCACTGTATATATGCAGGCACTGTGATTGGGATTTACTATTGGTGATCAGCGGTGCACTGAACTGAAAAAAAAAAGGCCAACAAATTACATTCACTTGTAAGCCAAATGAGTACAAATGGCCAATTATACTGTTTCTGGTTTTAAAGAAAAAATACAACATGTCATCCTACAGGTAACATTTTGCAAATCATTTCAGTAATAGTGATAATAATTGAAAATAGCGGATGAAAAAGGCACTGTTTCTTCGCTCCCATGCACCAAACATGCAGATGTGATCCAGTTCCTGGAAGATTTTATAAATTAAATATAAAATGTTTTAAAATATATACATTTCTGGGCTGGTTTAGAGTAAAACAGAAATAGCTCCTTGCATTAAAAATCCTCAGATTCTCTATTAAAGTTTTGCTCTAGATTTTAACTCGTACATTCTCATCACATTCCCTGTTCAGTTAATGAAAGTCCAATGATAACCCGGTTCTTATCTTGTCTTAGCTGTACCTTTGCAATGCTACATGATATACAAATACATGCTTTTTTTATTCCTTTTCAGAAGCAAAGTAAATGAATACAATTTGTGCATGCTATTGATGGGGTTGTAGTTATTGTTTTTTATCTAGGGAGCATTATTTTGGTGCTTTGCTACTTTGAATTAGCTGGGCTAATGAGTGTGGATTGAGTTTCAGCTGTTTTTGGTGTTTATTGCTACTGTGTTATTTTTTTTCCTAGGCTCCACTCTGTGTAAAGACCTCAGATTATATTTAAGCAAGTGCTTTACACCCGGATCCATGGACAGCCAACTGCAGCAGGTCATACGGGAGAACCTTTACCTACGCGCTGTGCCCTGTGAGTGAGATGTATACACTCTCATTGTTTGTCTGACCTATAGACAAATATGTACGTATTCTAGCAGTGTTCGATCAAATTTACGTTAGTGTAGAATATGCCTTCGTATTAACTTATTAGCATTGTAAAGCATCATGAATTTACAATCCCATGTCCAAGCAAAATAATAATAATAATAAAAGAAATTTACCTTCAATTCAAATCTATTTACCTTCTCACACTGATCTTTAAAGCTATCTGAAAAGCCTCTAGAAAATGATACACTGCTACACTGCTGTGCCTCAGGTTTCAGAAACGATCAAAACTCTAAGCCGCAATATAATATCAGTGAGATAATCCTTATTATTTGTGTAACAGCTAGAACTTCAGATTAGATGGAGCTGCAGTTGAGTATTGCCTTGTAAATTGTTCAAACGTTGTCAAATGGTTTTTTTACATTACCCTATTTCAGTGCTTCCAGTTTGGACATTCATTTTAGGACATTATATTAAGATATTATTAATAATATCAGTTTTTTTTAATCATCACCCCTGTTCTTCTGGCTGCCTAAACAGTATATCATGATACATATCATGTATCATTGAAACGTCTTGAAGCATTGTAATTATGTAATTATTGTATACAATAATTTTTTATATTGCACATCTGTACTAGGGTGATACTCCAGTTTTAT